>NC_090199.1:18352500-18637500 GCF_033026475.1 Channa argus
CTCAAGTGGAGCTTTGTTGTAAAGCCTTTGCCATGTATTTAACTCTGTCACAATGTGTCCCTGTCCATTTTCAGATCCTGGTACATGTAGGCTTCCTAACAGAGGAGTCTGGAGATGTTTTCAGCCCAAAGGTGCTGAAGGGAGGTCCTCTCGGAGAGATGGTTCAGTGGGCTGACATCCTCACTGCCCTCCATGTTCTAGGACACAACCTCAAAATCTCCATGTCTGTCAAGGAACTGCAGGGGTGAGTTACTATGTGCTTATAGTACTAATAGTGCTGGAGTGTTTGACCTATTAGTGGTCAAAAATTTGGAACATTTTTAATGTTCCTAATTTGACTATAGAAACAGTAAAAAAGGCCAAAAAACATCCTAAACCTTTATTTGAACTTGTAAAGGTTGTAGTGTAATTTATTCAGTTTACCAGCTAAACTATGTTAATATAGGAATTTTTCAGACAGGGCAGCATGTTTGATTTGAAAATGGAATCTGTTGTTGGGGTTACAGCAATGAGTAATAATAGTCTCGATGACATTACTTGAAACATGGCCCTTTCTTTAAATGGAGCCACAGCTCTGCTTAACCTGTTTGATAGGAAGAACAAAAAATAACCCCTGCTGATAACCGTGACCGGTGACTTTGGACAGTCCTTTTATCACTGTAGTATTATACTCCCACACATTGTATTCGGAATGGTTAGGAGACCATTTTACTCTCATTATGATGCGTTCCCACTTAACCCAAAGATTGTGCACAAGGGCTCTAAAGGCCTGTTGATTTAAGTGTTGCATTATTGATCACTCCACAGCCTTCTGTCAGTTACATTGTGCTTGTGTATCTTTGTATTCCCTGTGCCGACTTGCTTACATCTTTCTGCTGACAGATATAGCTGTGGAGCCAACTCACACGCAGGTGGGTGTATGGATGTAAATCTATCCAGTTGGGAAAGATCCCTCAGGCTTATTCTGTCCAGTTTATGCCATATCTGCTTCTTCGTCACAACTGAATAAATCACAAAGGTTGTCAGGTTAAAGATGAATGGCTAATGTTGAACACTAGAATTATGAATTGGCATGGGTGTGAGAAGAAAGCTCAGTTATGCTTTAGATGGGCGATGTCTTTTATTCAGCCTGGATTGGGCCAATAGTCATTGTCTTTCAGCCATCATTGATCACTGTGATGACACAGGTACAGTGTATAGATCAATATAATGATGTCTACAGAGAATCCGCTGTACCCTGCATTTTATTCTGTGCACTGCCTGCGACAACTATCACAAATCATATAAGAAATATTGATCCTGAGCCTTTGGCAGTCATTTTCTAGACATATAACACCTCTGCAGGGAGCCACAGAGAATGTGTGAAAATGTAGAGGATTTTTATACCTAAAAATTAGTTTAGAGATGGCGGGGACATTCACAACGCTGAGTTCAGTTGTCAGACTTGAAATGGATGACTGGATCATTTTAACTGTGTGCATGTCACTGGAGTGTCTTGGGACCCACACAAAATTCTCACAAACCAGGCTGTGTGCAGTATAATTTAACATGCCAGTGTAAAGAATTATTTTGTCCACCTCGCCCACAGAATGGTTTTGGAAGGAAAAATTGCTTTTAGGTTTGGATTACTTTGGGAAAACGAAACCATCGGATCTTCTGTCAAACTGCATTTGAAGCCTGGCTCAGTCCTCTAAAAACACTGGTGTGAGAAATAGTACATCAACTTTGCCTCTTAATGTCAGGGTTTCCGCATGGTTTACAGCAGGAAAGTGGAACAGAGATAGACTCTGCTCTGTGTTCAATTTTTTTTGTCAAAGTATCACTTTTTTTGTTTTAACACATCTCACATCCCTCAGTCTGTGCCTCTGGTAACACAAAAAACTGACAATTAAGGTTGAACTGAGGCCATAATGCAGTTTTGCTGTCAGAGGTATACCATTAAAGACCTGGTCTTTTCAAAAACAAAAAAACAAGCTTCGGTGGGTGCCCTGCTACGATTTCAAAGTACTGAACTTTGTCTTTATGGTAGTTTTAGGTTGTTTAAACTGTTGAATCTCTCGCCTTGAGAGCCTGTGTTTTTGAAAGATACTTCTCCATCATATTCAGGACGCACATGAGAATTAGCATTATTTTAGGTTTTGTTTCTATTGGCTAGCGTGAATGTGGAGGCCATACCTCCAGCCAATGAGATCAGAATAAAGAAAAATTGGAGCAATCTGGAGGTGGTAATGTGTGCTCTTGCATTGGGTTCACTTTTTTGTCATGAGATAGTTTACGCCATTTTTATAGGATATTTTATAGAAATAGTATATTTTAATTGGATAATCCTGTGTATTATCATTTGAATAGCTACCAACCACTTCAAGCTAAAAAATGTATATGAGACAAAGTTTGAAAAACATTTTAAACATCCTTCAAAAGTACACTGTGTACAATTTGCCATTATAACTAGGTAAAATGTTAAGAGTAAAATGCATTCATTTAATCATACTTGATTTATACTTGCTTTTTTAAATCAATATGTACTCCTTTCCCATGTTTCTATGTTTCCCACAGATCTGTTATACAGTATCATTGTCTTTAGCTCATCATAATTTCTGGAAAACATTACTGCTACAGTAGGGTTGTCATACTTTACAAGCTGATGTTCACATCTTAAAGATGATGTAGCGGAGCTGCAGAGGGTCCATTCAGTTACCCATCAAATGTCCATCAAATGTCAATGACAAAATCAATAGGCGAAGAGATACTGATAAAAGGAGTAACATTTTAGCTATATTGATATATTGATCCATATGGTGCTGTTTTGTGCTATCAGGTTATGCAGATTGAAGGCATGTTCATACACTATTTGACCTGTCTGGCTACGAAACATACAAGTCCACAGGAATTTGAAAAAAAGCATGATTATTAATTTTCTGTTTGTTGGTGCTGTGAAATACACATGGTTAAAACATTATTTGTAACAAAATGAAGTGCACTGTATGTTGGTTTACCAACAGATTGTATTCCCTGATACTGCCTTTGTGCACATACCCACTGTGTCATGCAAATGCAATCATTGGCATATGAAAAAAAGACATCACATAACACCTTAGATGTGTCACAGTCAACAACATTACACACAAGACATTCCTCAGATGTAAATTTACAAAAACATGTTGTACAATATTTCCAAACAGATGTCTGTGGTTGATTGCTGGTGCTACTATTGATTTACTGTGGAACCAAGTCAGATTAGTTTTGTTTGCATTGGAGAGGTATACTGACTGATGTACAATTTCTTTGTGCTTCTTCAGCAACATTTCACAAATTTCCACAACTCCACACTGGTTTGCGATAAATTCAACACTTATTAGAGTTGTGATTGGCTGAAGTGGAAGCACAGGGTAGCTATAATTGGCCACTGAGGGGAACATTAGGGGTGGACTTGTGTTACTGTGTTAAAAAACTATTTTGGTTTGTCAATATTGTTATAAATTACACAATTTTGCTTAGAAGTCTTTATGGTTTTATTACATATATTTTAAATTTTCTAATAAAATGTCTTTGTCCACATGTAGTTTAGTTTTTGCAATCAGACCTTTTTTTTTACTTGCAGTATGGAAGACTGCAGTTTAAACTGTGATGGACTGTATTAAAAAATAAGCAGTGATAGTCTGAAAGGGCCAAGTCAACAATAGCGCTTATGCTGACACTGACAAATTTTGCTCATTAGCATCAACTTTGAAAAATAATTCATTGTTGTCTACTATGTAATTGTAACAAGAACATTAAAAAAATCATATTTGCAATGAAGGCATGAATGAAGTTCCAAAAATGTAGGTAAAGTGGTGGACTGTATGTTGTCACAGTTAGAAATGGGGATTTAGAATTCATAATTATGGCATTCCACTCAAAGACACAGAAAAGTCCAATATCAACACCATCTTTTATCCCCTTTCTGCAGCTGTGGGAGAAGGTGAAGTCTGGAGGTCAGATTTTACCTGGAGGGTGATAACACGGATGTTTCCAATGATCAGTCAATCACCAGTGACTGAGACGCTGTGGACACTGTTGTCGGTTAACATCCATATCATAGACTGTTAGGGTGGGGACCATCTTCTGTAAATTATGTTTGTTTTCAGAATGATTCCATATAAAAGAGGTTGTGTATGGAGGACTGGATGGAGTCATATGATTACACTGAATTTTAAACCAGCCAACGCCACGACCCAGCATGAATTTGGGTGTAGAAGAGACAGAGAATCACATTTTAGCAGTTTGGACTGTTGGATTTTTTGGTAGTGTGTGCCACTTTGTATTACAAGCTTTTTTTTTTTGTTTTTTTTTTTGTTTGTTTTGCTGTTAAATTTGGGAATATTTTCTTCTGTGTCACTGATAGTGGCTTCAGTAAAGCAAAAGTTTTTTGCCGAACCTCCCTAATGATGAAATTGCCAAATATCAGCATGGTCAGACTCAGAGTATTTGCTAGCTGGGGTGGAGAGGTGCATTGAGGAGCAACTTGAACATTTCTCTGTAGTGGAGGTGGTGCCCCACCTGGACTGATAAAGCCCTGGCAGTATGCACTAAGGTGCACTGACTGTGTGGAGTGGAGCAACCATCCATGGGGAGTTTGGCCAAGCCAAGCAGCACCAAGATCCATGCCTTCTGGGTCAGTGACTAGGAGCATACTAAGTGAAGTGAGAATACCGAGTTACCGGTGTGAATTCGTGTAGGCAATTTGCACATGCAGTACCACCATAGCTTCTTAAAACCACCAGATAAAAGCCAGTTAGGAGGACTGATAAAACAAAAGGTAAGTTAAAATTCTTAAATGTCAATGTAGGCAGAATTTGCAGAGTAGAAATGCAGAATAAAATGCCATAAACCTGATTGTTTGGCAGGAACACACCGTGTGCGTCGATGGGACTTGATGGGAGAATATTTGTGTGGAGAGGCCTGTTTTGAAGAAAAAGGAAAACAGCAAAGTGCTGAGCGTGCATCAATGGAGTTAGTGTGCTGACGCTTGTTATTCAGATATGCAAATACTGATCCCTTGGTTTGTCCTTCATTTATGAACTTTTTGTCCTTTCGGCTTATCCTGTAAGTGCAGCGTCACCACAGCGGATAATTTGGTCCTCGTGGATTTGGCACAGTTTTTTTACGCCAGATCCCCTTCCTGACATAACCCTCTCCAATTTCTGCCAGGCTTGGGATCTTCACTGCTCGGCTGGTGATGGGCTGTTGGGGGTTCAGTGTCCTTCCCAGGGACACTTCGACATGTGGTTAGTAAGACCGGAGTGCGAACCTCAGACCCTGTGGTCGTTGGGAGGTCACTCTACCAACTGAGCCACTGTTGCCCCTACATACTTCATTTATGAACAATGTGAAAATTCACTTATAGCATTTACTTGCTTCCAAGTGTAAATGTATGTTGTCAGCCTATGCATGTCACTCTGTGTTGGGCCTGAAATGAACTGGCAATCTATTCAGGATGTACACTGCCTCTTTCCACTGACAGCTGGGATGGACTCCAGAACCTCTGCAACCCTGAACAGGACAAGCAGTTACGATAATGTATGTACAGATGGGTGGGGGCCTTTACTTGCTCAAATACAACTGCACACAAGACTGAGTTAATTCATTACAGATTCTTGCATCCTCCTGTCTCTGCTGACTGTGCACTACTCATAATGTGGGCAAACTGAGAAGCTGGAAATGGAAATGATGCTGAATTGGTGAGGGTTAGATTGGGAAGGCACGTGAGATGTATTAGTGTGAGAAGTAAAAAAGACAGGTCTCCTCCTGTTCTGCATTACAAACTGGGGGATCCAGATCACTGAGAGCTGCTGCAGTCAGTGTGAAGGTGGATGGTCAGCACCTTTGTGCCTTATTGTTACTGCATCGGTGCGGTAATTTACATGTACAAAGTTTAATTTTGCTGAAAGGTTCAATAATCTTGTGGATAAAAAGAAACACCACTTTACAGTATAGCATACTGTACCACACAAATCATGTGGACTAAATAAGTAGTCCTTATACAGTGAAGTGCCTGCATGCGAATATACACTGAAAAATGTGATCGAATTTATGCTTTTTGGAGCATTGTGTGTGATGGCTTACTGGGCATAGAAAACAACAAGTGCAGAATGTGTTTTTGATATGCACAAATACACCTCCATTGTATATAACGACAAGGCAAAGGCAATATATCTGCTTATAGTGAAAGTGAAATGAAAAAGAAGAATGGTGCTAAATTTTATAGACTGATTTCAGTGGTGTTTGCTGGTGTTAATTGCTATTTTTCTACACTTTTGTTTTTGATTAATATTTGGGTAATGGGGATAAATAAATAGGAATATACTTGAATTCATGACATTTACAGTAAATTGCTTAATGCTAGTATTTTAATTAATAATTTAGAACTCCAACGAAGGCGATAATCCCTATTTCCGCTCTTACCTGTAATAGATGGTTAGGGTTATATTAATAACTGCAATGTCTTGTTGGATTCTAATTATTACATGTCACACCCTCTTTCTCTTGATCTCCGACTGGCAATATACAATTTACTTTTCATATATTAAAAAAAAGTCACCTCTCATTTTGTTAAATGTTAGTTCTCTTCCCACACTGTCCATGACTTGCCCTTCCCTTCTCTTGTGCTCCTGTTCCATCTCGTCATCAAACTTGGATTGGGGTATTTTACTGTCACATCCCGACTGCAGGTAATGTCTCAGTTGCCATGGAGATCAGACCCCAGACTAGTTGAGGTTGGAGGTGGAAGGACATGGAGTAATAGCCAATCAACACCTCCAGTGCAGTAAAGGAGAGAGTAAAAGTAGGGACCGTAAAAGTGTCATGTCTCTGAGATGGGCTGATAATTGGATAGTGTCACAGGACAGATACAAGACCCACAGCAGGGATGCACATTCATTATAGCCTACACAGATGACTGAGGGCTTTTTTATTCTTGTACTCCTTCTTGTTGCTTTTATTTTCTTTACTCTGTCCACTATACAATTTTCCCAACCAGTCAAGGCAAATGGACGTCCACCCTGAGCCTGATTCTGTTAGAGGTTTCTTCTGTTGAATGATTTTCCGTTTTTGTTTTTCTCGCCACTGTCGCCAAGTGCTTGTCAAGAGGAACTGAAGGGGGAGTCCGTTTTCGATCCAACCTGAATACGTTTTAAACAGAACAGAGGAAGATTTGATCGCCCCAGATTTCCTCGTCACACACTGTGTGTTTAACACCTTACACCATTGTTGGTGTGTCAGGAGTTTCAGTGGCAGATATGTCAGGAAACAACTGTGCATTCATTGCATAACATGTAAATAACCTCACTCACTACATACAAAATTGCAGGATCACCGAAGCCCAGCAACAGCCAACTAATGTAGCTCCCTATCAGTGAACACCCCCTGAATAAATTAACATGCACAGCAGAGGTGCTCCTTCGTTCTTTTCTCTGTACCAAAGAATCTTTGAACTCCACTGGCTCCTGCTTTTAGTGTACTGTGGTAATGGTTTTATGCTGATTAAAAGTTAATGCTCCAGATATGACTTTATGCTGATGATATGAGTTAATTCTTCTGTAATACTAAAATAATGCTGCTTTTGCGACCTAATACTGCTGTTTTCTGATTTGGAGTTTCTCTCTAGCATTCCTGGGCCTCAAGCAGACCAGATGAATTTCTCTGATATGTACATTCCAGCTAAATCTGCTGTGCATTCAAGTTATTCTACTTCTACTTTCAATGTGGTATTTCACCCCCCCCCCCCCCCCCCCCCTTCTTCCTTTGCCAGTAAAACTACTAAAGTCTATCATTAACTCAACAAGAGGAATCTCAATCAATGTCAGTTCGTCTTTTCCAGAGTTAAATCTGCTGTGTGCTTTAATCTCTAAAGAGTAAGTAGGTGAACAGGGATATGTTTTTATCAACTTCTACTTGCTGCTATTTACTACTCTACTTTGCAACAGGAAAATTGTACAAACGTCAAATCTGCTTGTCAGGGACATATGACTTGTATATTGTTTGTGCAGGTCAGCAGTATTCAGTATTTAGAGTCTCTTTTTTTTAGCTGAAAAGTGTTTGGGGCTTGAGCCGATATAATAGAGTTGTTGTGTGTGTGTGTGTCTGCATGTAAGCGTGTCTTGAGTGAGATGGAGCAGGTTACAGGAAAAAAGACTCTGCATGTGTTTTTAACTACAGTGCTGTAAAAGAACTAATGCTAATTTGCATTGTAAGCTCTTGTGCTTTGGCCCAGAGAGGGCTTGCATAAATCCAAGAGATTAATTCAAAAAGAACTATCTGCTGAGGTTACGTAATGTCTCATAATGTCTCATGGATTTGTCTTCAGATTGTGTCAGTTGCACACTTGTTTTTCTCCATCGTGCTTTCTGCTTTATCATGGTCTAGTTTGACCATGACTGCACTTTGTACCTTTTAACTAACTAACCTTTTTTTTGTACTTTTTCTATTTTCTTTGGAATTTTACC
This sequence comes from Channa argus, assembly GCF_033026475.1. Classification (NCBI taxonomy): domain Eukaryota; kingdom Metazoa; phylum Chordata; class Actinopteri; order Anabantiformes; family Channidae; genus Channa; species Channa argus. The sequence goes on from NC_090199.1 coordinate 18,360,984, forward strand.
TCTTGATTTTATCTGTTATTAAGCATAAGTGGACTAATCTCCAATTTAAGTCATGGCAACTAGACTTCTTTCTCACCTGACCTGATTAGGCTTGTTAGGTGGACAGTCTCTGTGAATAGAGGAGAGTTGTTAGAATATAGCAATCATGACTCAGGTAGTTGCCTTTTGTCCACTATCTCTCCATGTGTCATTGGCCTTCTGAGAGCATCTCTTGAGACCTGTAGATATCCAAATTGGGCCTAAATCCAGACTCAAGATTAAGTGTCCAGTCGAGACTCAGAATCAACAACAACAAAAAAAGACTCCTATTGGAGCATGTAATTCAAACTGTCTGTACAAATGATGTTGGCCCAGTGCAGGATGAGCAACACCTTACGACCAGGAACTGGATCTTCACCTGAGAGGTCAAAGACATTGATTTGAGGACAATAATGGACACATTTTAGACAGAGAGGATAGCTGGTTTTATAGAAGAGTGAAAGAAACTATACAGTATAGGTTCAAGAAATCTTTCCCTTAACAGAGGTGGAGGTGTCAGAGTCAGAAAGAAGATTTAGAATTTTCTAACCAACTTTCCTAACACTAAAGAAGCTACTGTGATGTTGCATTTATTATGTCCTGCTGCATAAATTAGGAACTGGATGTCCAATAATTTCCTGCATCCTAATGACTCTAAATCAGAATTAGTTATAATTACACCTTCTGCCCGTAGCTATAGCAGCATTAACAGTCTCTTGCCTAGTCAATATGCTTTTTCTAACAAAGTTAACGAAACGATGCCTGTGGGTGTTGTTTTCAGTCCAGAGCTATCCTTTCCAACTGTCCAACTGAGACATTTAATCAAGATCGTTCCTTTCATCTGCAGATCTGGGGAAGGTCACCTATGCTTTTATCTCAGCTGAATTAGACTCTGCTGTGCTCTTTCTTATGGTACAAGCAGGAAGTTGCCAGGCTAAATTATGTCACTATATCACGCCAGTCCTTGCTACCCTTCAATGAGTTTCAATATTAATTTTTAGATTGTGCTTCTTGTTTTTATTCCCCATGATTTATGTAAGACTCTTGCTTATATCTGTGATATGCTAACTCCCCATGGGACTTTACAGTCAGTCCTGCCCGGAATTTTGTCGGTTTCAGTCCCAACTATTTATTCAATCAACCCCCTGTAAAGTCTGTACAAATTGCAACGATATCACAAAAACATCTTTTATGGCCTCAATTTTCTTTTGGGCTGTCACATCAGTAGACGTCCTAGGACTTTAACTATCACAAAAATGTCTGTGCAATTCTGGAGGGACTGAGTAGTGGTTCCTTCTGGACACATGGAATTTGGAAAATAAGTTTATGATTGGTTGTGGGAGTGGCTGTCTTATTTATTACATATGTCTTTGTTTTGTTTAAGACGTTTCTGCTTCTCTGTACATGAAAGGTCATTGTCTCTCTCTGTATGCCTCATATCACCACCCTCCACCCACTCCCTCAGTCATCCCCCATCAACCTGACTTACTCACCTTCCCACATCATTAAAGTGAAGCCTGTAGAGAGACTTGAATCAATGACCTCCATTCTCCTCCTTCTCCCACAGGCCAGCTGCGGGAAACCGTTGTATTAAGACCCATAGCAGATAAAAACACACACACATGCACACCTATGCCTTTTAAAACTCTAATCTTGCTTCTCCTCTTCCTCACAATGACCGTAATATTTTTCCTTACATCACTGCTTTCTCTAAGTGTTTCATAAACGTGATAGCTTTCTATTCTTTCTGACTTTGTTGCACACAAGAGCACAGCTGCAGGTATAGTGGAAAACTGCTTGTAAAGCAGCTGATTCACAACAATGCAATTGGCTGTAAATGTGGGGGAGAAGCTTCTTTTGAAAACCTCCAAACTTTGAGGTGCATACTGTATGGGGTGTGTATTCGTTCTCTTTATTCGAGGGAATCTGCTGATGTGTAAGAAAGTCTTAAACAGACCTGTGAGGTTTTTGGTCTCCCTTTTAGGGAGAAATGTAGCACATTATTGGTAAGTAGTTGTGGAAGATGTGCGTCGGTGTGTATATGCTTTGGTATGTGGGAAAGAGCATCAGCTTTTCTCTGTTAAAAAATTAGAGCGTGCAAATGAGTGGTATGCTCAGTCTGCATAATTTTGTACGCTTGAAGTGTCTGAATTTGCAGAAACAAACCACAGGCAATCTTGGCTCCTTACCTCTCCTCTCAGTGCATCCATTCCCCCCTTGTTCCCTCTTGCCTTGTGTCTCACGTTTGTTTTTCTTTCCATCCCAATCTGAATCTGACTGACCCTCTTTTGCTTTGTCTCTCTGTTTCTTTCTTTTTCTCCCTTAGTTGTTTCCCTCTAAGCTTAAATCAGAGTGCTTGTTAGCAACTTCACAGTCTTTACAGCATTTCATCACCCCTGCCCTTACTTGTAACCCCTTAAAGACATACACAGACCAGAGTAGTGTGCACACTTAGTAATGACTTCCCTTATTTCTTGTCTAACATTGAAGAATTGTGTGGGGGGAGGCAGTTGTGGCCCATGGGTGACTTTGTCTTTCATTACTGGTGTTGCTTTGAGTCACATCTCTGCATGACATTACATCTAATTGGTCTGCGTGAAACAACTGGGACTCGAACATAGAAATAGGACAAGCTGCTGCTTATGCTTCTTTAGCTGATTTAGCACAATCTTTGGTGTAAGGATACACAGACAAACTTGTGTCCCTGTGAATGCTGGTAAATTTAGCCTTGAACAATTTCAGTGTGTAAACCATAACCATGATGTGAGAATAGTTTTGCATGTCCTTCTTTGGTGTAATATGAATATTCTAATATGAGAATGAATAATTGATGATAAATATGTTTTGTCAATGTCACCAAGCCCCATAATTATAATCTTTATTATTAATATACGTTTATATATGTTTCCAGGGGATTATCATACACAGATTCAAAAGGCAGCAGCAGCAGCCCATTCATTGCCAGTGGTTTTGTAGCCGATTGCCCCCACACAGCATGACTGTTTCAATATGATTGGCAGAAATATTAACACAATTGCTACAGTTTTGTTTCCCATATGACAGTAATGTTTAACATTTTACATAAGTTAACAGGACAAGAACAAGAATGACGCTGTTGATGTGTCAGTGACAGATACTTCCATTAACAACAGTTTTGTATCTGTATGTATGAATGCACTGAAAATATCCGTTTAGAGATATTTTAATTTTTACTCCTCCCAAGTTTAACTCGGTCAGTCACTAAGGGATTTCTGGTAGCAGTCTCTACAAGGTCTGTTGACTGTTATCGAACTCATGATCAGTTTGGACAATCGATGATCTGTGTAATAAGACAGCTGTGAACTACGACACATGATAACAAAGCTTTTGTCTCATTCATAATTCCCACATGAGATCTGTTCTTTCTTTGTATACATTTTGGGTAGCTGCTGTCAATGCTAAGTGTTAACTGTGAGAAACTGTGAACTGCTAAGGGCACAAGTAATTTATTTTCTATTGTTGGTAGCCATCAAACTGCTTTCTGGAGTAGTGCCTGATTAGATGTGTGACAGAGTCACACACAATTTGTAATCTCTCTACACAACATCCATATGGAATACAGTATGTAGGAAGGTGTACAGAACAGTGCTTTAAACCACACCTGGTTTTTATACAGATACAGGATTATTGAATATAAACATGTAATTGTGTCATAATACAGTATTGCATGAATAATGTGATAATTTACACTCACCAACCTGTCTGTCATCAAAAAGGGTTTGGGTGTCTGAGGACAAACAAATACCTCTGTAAACCATTTTGACCTGCTTAATTATTAGTCTGGCATTTACAAAAGCAATAACACATGACAAAGTCGGAGAGGTAGAGTGGAGAGTAAACAGTTTCTTTCTTGGTATTTATGGCCTCGATTTTCTGATGCAGAGATGGAGGTCAGCCTGTACCGACTGCAGGACCAAAGCAGTTTGCTTCAGTTGAATAAAGTAAGGAAAAACCAAGAGATAGGTACAGCAAGGGTGTGTGTGTGTGTTTTGTCATCCAAGATTTTCAATCTTTTCTTACTGGAGGATGGAAGCAGGAGAGTTGTAGCACTGAATAGGCTTCAAGGCCTGAAAACATATTGAGCCAAGATTCAGCAAAACCGACACTATCAACCATTTATCAAGCTCCTTTCCTAAGCTGAGCTTTATTCCTCAACAGAAATTGCCTACAGCAAAAAAATGAGGATGAAAATGAAAAGTTTGAGTAGAAGTGTAATCTCATGTCATAACACTTCTGGCTTTAAAAGACAGTGGTCTAAAGAAGTTTAGACTCCATCATAACACCACCTAATCTCAATTACAGCCCTCCCTCCCAGGTAAACTAACCTGTTGTCCTCTTAACACATAAGTTTACATTAAGAGAAACAAGCAAACATAGCAGGTAAAAATGGGACTAAATCTTCTAAAAAGTGAAGAATGTGGGAACATTTTGGATTAAATATCAAGGATTTATGCATTTATTGTACAGTATCTGCATCAGCCTTCCTTTCAAAAGTCTCAAATTAAATTTATTAAAACACCTACACAGCAAGTTAACCAGTGTATAACCAGTTTTCTATACAATAAGAAAATTTCTATGCATGAGGTGGCATAAAATAAATGTAGTGAAAGATCCAACATTATACTGTAGATACTATACGAAGAGCTTAAGTCAACCTTGGGCTAATCAAAATAATGAGCCCTGCCCTGAAAAATTATGAACCACATAATGGTTCTTAATTGGTTCTCGGTGCAATGGAGCATGACCACTACTGATAAATTAGTGTGCAGCACCTGCAGAGCAAGCACAGAGTCATCAGTTTTGACGATGGGAAAGTATGCAGTAGTGAGTCAAATAAAAAATATCAATAGTTACACTATCAATTATGACCATCGTAAAACTGAACAGCCAGTAAAAGACCAAATACAGTGTGTGTAGTAGTCTGGTATTCTGACTCCTTGCTTTTTTCACGGATTATTATGTTTTGACTTTTATCAGTGATTCAGTGTAACAGCCTGTGTACTAGTTGTGTATCAACTCTTTGTTCTTTATCTACCCATTAAAATATTTTTATTTTACGTGGAAAACCTTCAGAAAGTTAAATGACATTCAAACCAGAGGCACCAATTTATCACGTCTGTGCCAAATGCTACTAAAAATGGGGTCAGAAACCTCTTATTATCCACATTTTCCTTTAGCAAGCTTGACAGTGCTTGTTAGTTATATCAGAGCCCTTGTTATCTCTACTTTCATTGAAAAGAGAGTGCAGCTGATGTGAGCAAAGTCAAGCATAATTGGGTTTGGTGTTGGCATACTCCATCTCACTAGGCATCCTTGGAGTTGTTAAGAGTTAATAAGAGAATTCAAAACATTTTGCTCAATGATGCTGTCAGTGTCTCCTCTTCCTAATGGCTTAAGAAGCGACGAGCTGTCAAAGATGCCCTCAGACTCATGTCAGTACACCTAATGTTTCTGTGCCCTCGTTGGTAGAAAATTGGGCTATTTTAGTGCAGCCAGCCTTGAAATTAAGCTGAGCATAGAAATATTCTGATTTCAAAAACTCTAAATAGATTGCCGTCTTTTCTCTCATCTTTACATTTTTTTTTTTTTTTTGATTTCCCACTTTATTTCACTTTGGCTTTTTCCTGTATACATACATCACTCCTTTGCCTTTCAATATCTCTGGTTTGTGCAGCAAATGCTGGGTTTTAATAACTGAACTCAAGGGGGGAGGGGCAGTTAATAAACACATTGGCAGTTCCTTTTGCGGACACTATCCGTGCCGGCAGATGTTGCTTCTTTCTTTACGGCTCCTTCACCATAAACCTGACATTGAGTTTCTGCTCTAATTTTTGATGGACAAATGTGAGCAGATGTATGAGGGTCTATAGCATATGTGTACTTGATAAACCACATCTGTACCATTAGCAGTACAAAACAACCACTTGATAAAAGTTAGGAATCAACTGTGATAATGTTTAAAATAATAATTCCAGTATTAAACAGGAAGCACATAATAGTGTCTCTAGTAAAAATGCAACTTCTGAGAATTGTGTGATTAGTTACCGTTATGGCAATTTGCTGAAATGGCCAATGCAGTTTGTGGGATGACAGTCTTATAAATTCTCAGGCTGTAACAAAATCCCTTTTTTAAGTTTTTGTGTGGCTGCTGCACAGTAACATCAGCTCTATGTGTGAACACAAAAGTATCTAATTAACACTTGTTAAGCCCCAGTGATGGTTGCTGAAGAAAATAAGACTGCAAACCTTTTTATGTATTTTATTAAGGGATATATGAGATCATTTGACTGTCACTGGAAAATTCACTTTTCTCTATCATCAATGTGAGTTTGAAAGTCTAATTTCAGGTGTGAGCTTGAGCTCAATTCAGACGGCTGACTACAGCTTCAGAAGGTCGCTGTGTAGAACACACATCGATAAAAATTAGTTCTGAGTTGCTGCTTTGCCCTGTCAGTGAGGTAATACTAATGAGTTCACTTGAATGCACCATGTGTGGTGGTGGGATATGGGATGGCACTTGCATCTGCACAGCCACTTGACTTTAGATGAGTGTGAGTGTTTGTTCCTACACATCCATCCATATGCGAGTGTTCACTCCACACTTGAACGAAAGGCATCTGCCTGCTGTATCACTTGACTGGCACTCTGCTTCTGTTTCATTCCTTCCTGAGAGCCGGTGGCATGCTGCAAAGTGGATTTATCTGATCTGTGCCATGTGTGAGAGCATAATGATATGTACATCTGACAAGGTATCTCTTTACACACCCATATCCAACCATATGCATTTTCATACATCTGTGTATGTGTGTGTGTTTGGGTGCACTGTGTGAACACACCTGTACCTGTCAGTTTCAGTTCCCACAACTTCCTCCATCACAACCAATACCTGTTCCTATTCTTCTTAATTTAGAGGAATTAGATAGAAAGTTGCTGACAAATGGAAAAGCACAGACTGCTTGACGTCTGTGGAGACAGAGAAGAAGCAGGCTTTATTAGCACACTGTGCATATCTGTTTGTAAATGTAGTTATATCACTTTTGTATGGACAACCATTATTTTATGAAGTTTTCAAATTAAAAACCGCGCCCAGATTCCTGTTTGGAATGAAGAATGAGGTTTTGGTTGCTGTAATCATTTGGTTGTTCACACTGGCCTTTGAACAACTGATTTTGTTGCACCATTAATGGAACAAAACCCACAGTCCTTTTACTTCTTTTAAAATTAAAATTGTTACTTCAGCAGTCAGTTAATCACAGTAAGTGAGTATATTTCAAAGTTACTTTGTTTTATTACAAAATTCCCTCTGTGTTTTCTAGGACACAGTCTCTCTCTGCCAAGCTCCAGTTAATTAAAGGGAATTTGGTAATAAAAAGGATGTAACTTTCGAAGATATCCACTTTGTGTATCGCAGACTACTTAAGCTTCTTATTAATGTAAGATGAAGTTAAAAGTTTTGCACAAAATGGGGACTGGGATTTTAGTTTCATATCACTTACAATAAGTGCATTAAGAATAGATGTCTTTAAGGGCACCTATCGACCTATTATTTATGATTAGAATTAGGTTTAGAATAGGCTCAGGTCAGGGGTTACAGTTTTACAGGCTTTTACTTTTGACCATGAAGGCTATAGTCTAAAGGGGCCAAGAAATGCATTATGTCAATGAGTGTCCTCACAGCTGTAGAAAAAGCATCGAGTAGTTCTTGTATATTCACATTTCATCTAGACACCAGTGTCAGACCTTGGAGGTTACAGAAGTGCATTTTCCATTCTAATAATTAAATTTTTGTCTAGCTGTTTCTCTTCGTCCCTTTTTAACTCTCACACACACTTTCTGTCTCAGAAATGGATACAGTACCTCACATTCTTAAATCCCATTATACTCCCTATTTTTGCCTCCTAATCTTTCTGTCCAGCATTACCTAATTTCTTTTTCTCTTTTTCTGTCTTCTTCTCTCCTGTTGTAGTTTTCCCTTTCTCCCTGTGATTACTCACCCCTTGCAAGTAACTTGTCATTTTTCATTTCACCTTGCAGCCCCATCTCTTCCTTTCTCCCCCCACCCACCCTACATCTCTAACTCTCCCTCTCTCCACTGTAGCTGTTCATCTGAGAATTGTATTATCTCTGACAGGAATGTTGAATTTTTTTCATCTTCCTTCTTTCATCTTTGATTCAACCTGCTCTCTCTCTCGCCGTGTGTGTTTGTGTTTAAGATGCCTTCCAGCTTTCTTATCTAGTGCACCCTGCCTTGGCTGATAACTGGGACCTGTCAGTTGCAACTAGCATTGCGTCTATGTGTATTGATGCATGTGAGTACTTGTGTGTAAGAGAATGTGTTGACTGGTGTTGAATCGTCCTGTGTATGTGTGAGTGTGTGTCAAGTACAAGTAAAAAAAAAACAATGTTGCCAACGCAGATTGCCATCCTGTGGGTGTAATCAGAGGCGGATGTGGAAACAGATGATTACATGGATGTTTGAGTGTTTGATTACACCCTGCGTGTGTGTGTGTGTGTGTGTGTGTGTACCCTACTATCATTTGATTGAGCTGAGAATTAAAAACACTATTTAAACCAGAATTTACTGTTGCAGGAAGACATTTTTAATATTGCTGCTATTTAATGTACGCTCCCACACAGACACACAGACACACACACACACACACACACACACACATCACTGAGGTTACCTCTTGACATGTAAAGTAGACTTGTCTTACTATACAGGGAGTATTATTACGCTTACAGCTACCTCCAGGGTCTACACATATGAGGATCAAACTGGGTTTGCACAATTTTTATTCATCATGTCACAGTGATAAACTTTTTAACCAAATACAACTCTGCAAGTTGTAAGGCAAAAAGTTTTTCACATGACCTTATGCAACACCAAGACAACCTCTTTATTTACATAGGACTAAGACTTTTTCATGGCCCTTCTTTAAAATGGTTAGACTTGTAAACATGTACTCATTTTGCTTGCCATGTACAAATTTCCTTCAAGGTTTTCTGCTAAAATATGTAAAAGAGTCCGGTTTTATACATGCTTGGTCCCATCACTCTTTCATAAAGAAATGGCAACTATTTGGATATTTACTTGCATGCATATTACTTTAGTATATTAATCTCTGTTTTCTAGGTAGTGTATAATAGCAAGATCAGAATACAAAAATATTGACAATACTACTTGCAAAGGGTGAAGGTAGGATACAAAGTTGAGGCTTCATACAACTGGTTTGGTTCTAAACACAGTTACTTGTCAAGATTATAGTGAACACTGAAGTGAAGGGCAGATATTTTTACACAAAAAATGACAAAAACAAACACGTGCATACAAATGTACGTGGAAGCACATTATTGTGCTGAGATGAGTTATGTTTGAGTAAATGCCCTAGTCTGGGTTGTATGTTCAAATAGTCGCTTATATAGTGCTTTTACAATGTCACACACACCGCCCAAGGACAATTCGACTTATAGCCGGGAGCAGGGATCGAACCACTGAACCCGTGGTCCATGGTCAACTGACTTACCAACTGAGCCACAGCTGCTCTTCATGTGTTTGTACTTTCTCTCTTCCTCCCATCCTCTCTATCTTTCTGTGTATGTTTGCCTGCATGAGACAAAAGTTGAAGGGCATTCCAATTTATGCTGTCAGCTAATGTCATCCCCGCTGTCCTGGCTGACAGAGGGTGAGACAGGGTCAAGAGTGACAAGGAGATGGCAGCAGCTGAGACTGTGATAAGTGTGTTTATACAGTGTGTGTTTATGTTTTTTTATGCTGCAATAAAATCCAAAAATTGATAAGACAGACTGATGCATTTGGATCAGATTCAGACTTTATATTTAATGTTCAACTGGCATTTTGCTTCATCTTAAGAAGTGACTGTATCAACATTCCAGTAGTTATATATTACAATAACTAGTGTGTCTCTTTACATTTCCTTTTCACTTCCTTATATCAAGGAAATCTAAACTTTAACATTTGTAAACGTTAACGTTTGTGTTTTCATTGCACAATCAATTTGATGCATATATTTTGACATGAAGCTTGGAGAATAAATTGAATCATATTGAAATCACATTAAATTGATCATTCTTGCATTACCTAATCAAATTAAAATTAATTTGAACTTTGTTTGACATCAATCTGCTTATTGAGTTGTTTAGAAGCAAACCAGTTGTATGAAGCCTCAACTTTGTATCCTACCTACACCTTTGCAAGTAGTATTGTTAATATTTTTGTATTCTGATCTTGCTATTATACACTACCTAGAAAACAGAGATTAATATACTAAAGTAATATGCATGCAAGTAAATATCCAAATAGTTGCTATTCGCTGCTATTTCTTTATGAAAGAGTGATGGGGCCAAGCATGTCTAAAACCGGACTCTTTTACATATTTTAGCAGAAAACCTTGAAGGAAATTTGTACTTGGCAAGCAAAATGAGTACAGGTTTACAAGTAACTGTGTTTCTCTCCACTGATCAATGCAATAAGAAATGCAGCTGCAAAATCTAAATCTTTTTAGAATATTTCCACAACAACATGACTCATACATGCCTGCAACACAACAAGCATGGTGGAAGGTGGAGCTTGCATTCTGAAAGAATCTGAGGAGAGTTAAGGGATTCAGGAGAATAACAATTAATAAGATAAAAGTTGTATGTACCACATTTAAGGAAATATTTCATCATCTTCTCATTTCTTGCAACAAAATTGACTGAGTTTACATTAAACTCTCAGGACTTTTTATTGTGACTTGTAGCCAACAAGATATTGTTGAAAGGAATTGTTGTTGTGTCACATATATTGGTGGCTCAGTGGTAGAGCATTTGGTTAGGATGCAGAAGGCCGCAGGTTCAAATCCAACCCCACCATGTGTGACCCCACCCAGCCACCAAAGGCCACCTTGGTGCTTGTCCCAAGCCCGGATATAAAATGGGAGGGTTATGGCAGGAAGGGCCAAACTCATGCCAAATCAACATGCGGAAAATGTTTGGACCCCTGAAGGGACAAGCTGAAAGCCTTTGATCTTTTTTTGATTGCGCAACCGTAATACAGAATTGGCTGCACACATCCCTGTGGCTGGTGTGGATCATCTGGTCTCTAAGGGCTGCCAGCTGTAAGGAATATTCCATCTGTGTGGTTTTTTAATGTGCACAGACACACACACACATGCAGGACTAAACAGAGATGCACAACAATAATCTATCAACCTATGAAATGAGTGCAGACGGAGGAGCCCAAGTGAGAAAGAATACAATATTTCTATATCTGCACTACTTGACCAAAACACACACATACTACACAAACCTTGTATACAGTAATAGAGCTATAGTTAAAATGACAGATATTAACTTTCCACAAGCAATACACTGTTATTGCTCATTTTGGGCTTTTGAGCATCTAATAACACCCTGCTAAATTGCTCCTAAGGAGATCAATACAGTCATGTGGTATTGAACAGAATAGCTTCAGTATATAGCACCGAGCTATATAAGGCATAACTAGTAACACACACATACAAAATGCAGCATTTCACTGAGATGCTGTGTATATGTTTTTTAAAGTGGACAAAATAAGAGCATAATAATATACAAAAAGTGAAGTATGGGAATGCATATATCATCACAGCTGTAAATGAGCACCTCCCATCAGCACTGTCTTCTTGTCTAACAACCAGAACACTTAAGTTTGATCGATGACTGCTGTGGAGTAACTGCTTTTGTCATATACTACACATGCCCTTACATTTCCAATTTTGCCAGCTTTCTGTCAGCAGTGGACATTGCCCTGTTAAAAATGTTTTACATGCACTTGACCATGCCACGTCGCTTTCCACTCATGGTGCAGTGTGAATAATTAATTAACAACACTGTTAGGAGGAACATATTTCTCTGTAGGATCGTGTTACTTCTTTAACTTGGTATTTATTCATACTGACTGCACACCTTCAGAGTACTGGTCCATGGATATTAATCAACGTGATGCACTTCTGCCTTCCCTTACTCATGTGTTCTTTTTCTCCATGAAATTAATTGTCATTTGTGTGTGTGTGTGTGGTTGTGCACAAGTGCATGTTCATTCAGAGGGCTGGTTGACTGCATGCCAGCTAGGAGACAAGTGAACCTTGGGTAATTGGACTCCTGCGAGGCCCTCCATGGCACTTGAATAGCGTCTGGGATGGCTGCCAGTTTGTGCCTGTATCGTTGTGTGTATAATACTGATGTCTATTTTGAACCTCTGTAAAGAGTGTTTTTATGTTTTTACGAGTGTTAATATGTGTAATGCTGGGATGTACAGCATTACAATGCACTAATGTACTGTTTAAGCACTGTATTTCTTTCTTGGCGTATTTGGTGGCAAATTTTGAATACTGTGTTCTGGTTTCTTTTTTTGTTGGGGTTTTACAACTTGTATGACTGTCTTCCCAATATTCGATTTAACAACAAATTATATTTAACCATAGATGATTATTCAAAATAAGGATTTCTAATTAAACTTTTGATATTAAACTTTTTCCTATGTTGGCAACATTAATGCAAACACAAATTCCAGTACTATTAGCTGAATACTGCACTTTATTGTAATGATAGATTAGCTCCTGAGAGCTAAATATAAAAGGGTAAATATGTTCTAATGATGGTCCCTTTGAAAATATTACACAGTAAATAATGTATCTTACAAATTCCAGGCAGAACATTTAATTTCACATATACAACTATATTTCCAAGTCAAAGTAGTACATCCAAATTTAGCAGAATGTAACTTAATTGGAGTAGAAGGTGTTACAACTGTACGTACCTTTATCAGAGAGTCAATTTAAAGGACAGCTGGTATAATTTTGTATAAACATACCATCCAGAGCTCAGGAAGTAAAAGAGAATAAATTAGACTATTTCAAAAATAAACAAATCTTTTCCATTCTTGGCCAATATGCTATGGTTGAATAGGTGCCAAAAGAGAAGGATTAGAGGTAAAGAATGAGAAATAGGTTACTGATGGAAAATGAGGAACTAAGGGCCTGCTTGTATTCTGCCAGGCTACAGTTTTCTCAGCTGTTGGTACATTACAGCCTGTGTTTTTCTTTCTTTGTTTTCCTCATCTTCTGTCTGTCTTGTTTTTTCTTGCTTTTCTTCTTTTAAATCCGACTGCAGTACTGAAAGCCTCATTGTCCTCCTCACTGACAGACGGTGGTTCTGATAGACATTTGCAATCAAACAAAAAGAACAGACTGAGCTCCAGCAGTGTGTAATAAAAAGGGATTTTATGTTATTGCATAACCTAAGATGGTATAGTTATCATCATGAATAAGGGTTTTTAAATTCCTTGTGTTGGAACCACAGTGGATGGAACACTGAGTGCATGTATGTGTGCGCACGATTGAATGTGTGATATCAAGCTTTGATGGGGGTATAAATGAATTGACTTTAGTGAGAAATATGGATTTAGCCTGTAATGGGTGTAATAAAAAAGACTTATCACTTCAGTGCCAACTGTCAAGTAGCTCTAACGGATTATGTTTAGCATTGTCTATATACAAACTGACATAATTATTTTTGCTGTTTTGAGTATCTTTGAGTATCTTTTGTTTGCATTCTGTTCATTCTGTACATTTTGAATAAAGCTGTACAGTTTTTCTAAGTGTAGTAAAAAGTAATTGCAGAAAGAAAATCACAATATTGTAATAGTAGTATGTACAATAAACAAATCCCAGATATAATACATATTTTTAAACAAATTAGCGTGATTTTACTTGTATTACATTTACATTTAGTCATTTGGCTGACGCTTTTATCCAAAGCGACTTATAAGTTAGATACAAAAAAAGCAAAAATCTCAAGGAGAAAACATTAAAGAAAGAGCTATGAGAGGAAATGTTTGTTTTATGAGACACCGGTACAATATAGGATAGATATGTCTGGTGCAAGAAATTACGTTTGGCACTGTTCATAGTGGAAGTTGTGGTATGTAAGTGAGACTACACACCACAACTGATCCTTTTCTCATTGCCACTCTTCGCGACCTTCTGGTCCAGTCCCATCAGTTTTCATAGGGGGAGGAGTATGATACCTGTAAGACTTTGAAGAAAACAAAACAACGTGCAAATGTGATGGATGAAGTTGTTGTATCGGTGAAGAACAGTGTGATACTATGCAGCCTGAGAGAACAAAGTAGCTGGAATGAAAGCCTGGAAATGTGAGGGAACTCAATAGTGGGAGAGTTGAGAGTAGTCAAAATATGTTCACTCAAAGACTCTCAGGCCTTGACCAAGTTGTTCATATTTTACTTTTTCTCCTGTTAAGCCTTTCTTCCCCCATATCTTTAGTGTTAATCTCCCTGCTGTAGAAAACTTGCTTTCCCTACTGTCGTCTCTGAAATGTGATTGGTTGAATAGGCCTCTTTAACTTAAGTGCACTCCAGTATCTAAAAGGGTAGAAGTAGATATTGTATCACTAATGGAAACGAGATGAGGGGCACCACACTCCAGGCAGAGTGCACACTTGAAATTCCATCATGCTATTCCATGATGTATTACAGGACTTAAACACCAAAGATGGCGGGTAGTTTATGAAATATTTGGATATAGCATTTACAGTACATTACCTGCTATGGGTTTACATGTAAGAGACAGTTATTCCAAAGACAACGGGTATACTTATGTAAAATATTAAATATTAATTAAATCGTATGGTAGGGTATTAACGTTTGCCCTTAATTTAATTTAGTTTTAGTTGTTTGACTATTGCAATGCACTTTAGTTTCAGTTCAGTTGCAACTACTAGATTTTTTGACAATTTTGAGGTTTTTGTATTTTAAGGCGTTTTCATTTTCTCCTACTTCCTATATTTAGGCAACTACAAGGCAACAATTGTGCTTTGTAGTCCTCACATTTACCTGACAGCAATTATCACCGATTAGTTTGTCTGATTTTATACAAAACATAAGGTGACCTCTTAACGTACCACGCATTGTTATTAATAGAAGTAGAAGAGGATCAAATTATATTTGCTTATTCAATATTTAAAAAAAAAAGTAAAACTGAAATATAATATATAAGTAAATACTGTAATAATGCTGTTAAACAATTATTCATAATGAGTACTTTTCAATGCAACCGCAAGGGGGCACAAGCCAGTGTCTTCTTGTGCCAGTCCAAAGTCTGGATAAATGCAGAGGGTTGTGGCAGGAAGGGCATCCGACGTAAAACACATGCCAAATCAAACATGCGAATCGTGACAAAGACTTCCATACCGGATCGGTCGGGGCCCGGGTTAACAACGACCGCCACCGGTGCTGTTGACCTACAGGGTACCGGTGGAAATTGCACTACTGTTGGTCGAAGACGAAGAAGAAGAGGAGGAAGGTGTGTTCGTAGGCAGAGAGAGAAGAGGAAAGCTAAGAATGTAGGACTGACAGTAGGGACTTTGAATGTTGGTACTATGACAGGGAAGGCCAGGGAGTTGATCGACATGATGCAGAGAAGGAAGGTGGACATACTGTGTGTCCAGGAGACCAGGTGGAAAGGTAGCAAGGCTAGAAGCTTAGGAGCAGGGTTTAAGTTGTTTTACCATGGGTCAGATAGGAAGAGAAATGGAGTAGGAGTTATATTGAAAGACGATTTTGTGAGGAATGTTCTAGAGGTGAAAAGAGTATCAGACAGGTTGATGAGTCTGAAGCTGGAAGTTGAAGGGGTGATGTTCAATGTTGTGAGTGGTTATGCCCCACAGGTAGGATGTGAGTTAGAAGAGAAGGAGAAATTATGGAGTTAGATGAAGTGATGCAGAGCATCCCCAGAGGTGAGAGAGTTGTCATTGGTGCAGATTTCAATGGGCATGTAGGTGAAGGGAACAGAGGTGATGAGACAGTTATGGGCAGGTTCGGTGTTCAGGACAGGAACGCAGAAGGTCAGATGGTGGTTGACTTTGCAAAGAGGATGGAAATGGCTGTAGTAAACACTTTCTTTCAGAAGAGGCAGGAACATAGGGTGACGTACAAGAGCGGAGGGAGAAGCAGTCAGGTAGACTACATCTTGTGTAGACGTTGTAATCTGAAAGAGATCAGTGACTGTAAAGCATTGGTAGGGGAGAGTGTAGCCAGACAACACAGGATGGTGGTGTGTAAAATGATGCTGGTGGTGAGGAAGATAAGGAGGACTAAGGCAGAGCAGAGGACGAAGTGGTGGAAGTTGAAAAAGGAAGAATGTCGTTTAGTTTTCAGGGAGGAGCTGAGACAGACACTGGGTGGTTTGGAGGTGCTTCCAGATGACTGGACTACTACAGCTAATTTGATCAGGGAGACAGGTAGGAGGGTACTCGGTGTGTCATCTGGAAAGAGGAAAGCAGACAAGGAGACTTGGTGGTGGAACGAGGAAGTTCAGGAGTGTATACAGAGAAAGAGGTTAGCTAAGAAGAAGTGGGACACTGAGAGGACTGAAGAGAGTAGACGGGAGTACAGGGAGATACAGCGTAAGGTGAAGATAGAGGTGGCAAAGGCCAAACAAAGAGCATATGAGGACTTGTATGCTAGGTTGGACACTAAAGAGGGAGAGGTGGATTTGTACAGGTTGGCCAGACAAAGAGATAGAGATGGAAAGGATGTGCAGCAGGTTAGGGTGATTAAAGATAAGGATGGAAATGTATTGACAGGTGCCAGGAGTGTGATGGGAAGATGGAAGGAGTACTTTGAAGAGTTGATGAACGAGGAAAATGAAAGGGAACGAAGAGTAGAAGAGGTGACTGGTGTGGAGCAGGAAGTAGCAAAGATTAGTAAGAGTGAAGTGAGGAGGACATTGACGAGGATGAAGAGCGGAAAGGCAGTTGGTCCTGATGACATACCTGTGGAGGTATGGAAGTGTCTAGGAGAGGTGGCAGTAGAGTTTTTGACTAGTTTGTTTAACAAGATCTTGGAGAGTGAGAGGATGCCAGAGGACTGGAGGAAAAGTGTACTGGTACCAATTTTTAAGAACAAGGGAGATGTGCAGAGCTGTGGCAACTACAGAGGAATAAAGCTGATGAGTCACACAATGAAGTTGTGGGAAAGAGTAGTGGAAGCTCGGCTAAGGGCAGAGGTGAACATTTGTGAGTAGCAATATGGTTTCATGCCTAGAAAGAGTACAACAGATGCAGTATTTGCTTTGAGGACGCTGATGGAGAAGTACAGAGAGGGTCATAGGGAGTTGCATTGTGTCTTCGTAGATTTAGAAAAAGCGTATGACAGGGTGCCGAGAGAGGAGCTGTGGTATTGTATGAGGACGTCTGGAGTGGCAGAGAAGTATGTTAGAGTGGTGCAGGACATGTATGAGAGCTGTAAGACAGTGGTGAGGTGTGCTGTAGGTGTGACAGAGGAGTTCAAGGTGGAGGTGGGTCTGCACCAAGGATCGGCTTTGAGCCCCTTCTTGTTTGCTCTGGTGATGGACAGACTGACAGATGAGGTTAGACAAGAATCTCCCTGGACTATGATGTTTGCAGATGACATTGTTATTTGTAGTGAGAGCAGGGAGCAGGTGGAGGAAAATCTAGAGAGGTGGAGGTCTGCTCTGGAAAACAGAGGAATGAAGCTTAGTCGCAGTAAGACAGAATACATGTGTGTCAATGAGAGGGACCCAGGTGGAACAGTGAGGTTACAGGGAGCAGAGGTGAAGAAGGTGCAGGACTTTAAGTACTTAGGGTCAACGGTTCAGAGCAACGGTGAGTGTGGAAAAGAGGTGAAGAGGCGAGTGCAGGCAGGTTGGAACGGGTAGAGAAAAGTGTCAGGTGTGTTGTGTGATAAAATAGTATCAGTGAGAACAAAAGGAAAGCTGTTCAAGACGGTGGTGAGACCAGTGGCACAGAAGAAGAGACAGGAGGCAGAGCTGGAGGTAGCAGAGCTTAAGATGTTGAGGTTCTCTTTGGGAGTGACGAGGATGGACAGGATCAGGAATGAGTACATCAGAGGGACAGCTCATGTTAGATGTTTTGGAGATAAAGTCAGAGAGGCCAGATTGAGGTGGTTTGGACATGTTCAGAGGAGAAACTGTGAATATATCGGTAGAAGGATGCTGAGGTTGGAGCTGCCAGGCAGGAGGTCTAGAGGAAGACCAAAGAGGAGATTTATGGATGTAGTGAGGGAGGACATGAAGTTAGTTGGTGTGAGTGAAGAGGATGCAGAGGATAGAGTTAGATGGAGGCACATGATTCGCTGTGGCGACCCCTGAAAGGGAGCAGCCGAAAGGAAAAGAAGAAGATAATGAGTACTTTTCCTTTTGAGACATTTAAGTAAATTTTGCCGAAAATTTTACTACTAATACTATCTATACCAATATATCAAACAATTTGGATTACATTCTGGTACATTCACAGTCACAATCTGAATATTTCTAATACTGAGTTTAGCTCAGTTTTGGCAATATTGAACCAAATGTTATGATACTTTTAATATTGTAAGCTCAAAATAAATAATAAAATATTAGCAGACTATTAAACTAAGATCTGTTTTTATTTCAAGTTTAATATTTATTAACTGTTTATATTGGAACTTGTATAATTCTACTTCCACCTTGTTTGTTTAGAGCTTACAGTATTACTGCATCTGTGAAATGTCAAATT
This sequence comes from Channa argus, assembly GCF_033026475.1. Taxonomy (NCBI): domain Eukaryota; kingdom Metazoa; phylum Chordata; class Actinopteri; order Anabantiformes; family Channidae; genus Channa; species Channa argus. The sequence goes on from NC_090199.1 coordinate 18,379,626, forward strand.
GCCACTTTGTGATTCATTCCCAGTACACCAAACAAAAACAACCTCTGCTAATGACCGTGTGTAGAAACCACATCCTATACTTCTACATTTACAAACTCTTGTACCTTTTTCATGTTTCACTACATCACACACCATGTGTTTTCACTGCTGTCTGATGGTGGTTAGCAGCTGCCAGCGGAGCTCCTGTAAGTGCTGGCTCGCAACACTATCAAACGACCCTTTGGATAAGCAGTGCAGCCAAACAGACTCCAATGTAAAACTAGCACTGCGAGATGAAATTCACTGGGGGTATGAATTGCATTACAGTCTCCATTAGCCTTTGGCCTCATCTGTCACAGAAATAAGAGCTAAGTAAGAGCTAGCAGACCACTCACAGGTCAAATATCCAATAGCAAGGCAGGCAGCACGGTAACAGAGAGGACCTCAGCCCTTGTTGTAATCAAAGTAGACTTTTGGTAAGTGGTATAGGTGTATATATTAGCAAACAGACAGGGAGACATTTAAATATCACAACACAGTAGGAATAGATCACTTACAGACAAGCATGTAAACATTTTAACATCAAACACACACACACACACACACACACACACACACACACACACACACACACACACACACACACCAGATTTAACTGTATCTCTTCCTATCACCTTGCTCCCCCATACTTTGACCTGATGTTGCTGTTTTAAGGTACAACTCAGTCGGCTCATTATAAATTCAGCTTTTTTCATGCTCGTTAAATAGTGTTTTGCCAAAGGCCTCCTGGCTGCTCCACGTGATGCTGGCCTCACTTTGATGGAACTATTTGATATTATCTGATTAACAAACACACACTTTTCAATTAAACTTTCAGTCAAAAACACTGCTTTAGAGTTTCAGCAACAGGAGATGTAAACACTGATGGCCATTGCCTTATCTTCACACCATTGCATTGCCATTGCTTTCACTCAGCTTTTTTTGAAGGGCATGATGGTGGTGTTTATCATTTTAGTGCACAAGACTTCTTTGTGCTTTGCCCCATACTGCTATGGACCTTTTCTCTCACTTGTGTTGGTGTTGAGTTTATCTGGTTGTGTCAAGGCTCCAGGTTTAGAGGCTTTGATTTCTTTAAGGGACAGGAAGAATTTAAAAAAATGTAAGCTTTTTTGCTTTAAAGTAACACAATAGGTTCCATTTTCCGTGTTTAGATCTTGCTGCTGTGTTTTCTTTGACCTGCTGCACTTCTCACCGATCAGGTGTCAGTCAAACTGAGTTTTTTGCCGATGAAGTTCAGTCTCTGTGGCTGCTTCTCTTTATCTATTCAGCTTTTAGTTCTGATGCTAACCAAGCAATGCTTCAATGCTTCTACGAATGAGTAATTCAGGAGTCCTTGTTTTCCAGATGATTATATGTTACAAAGTATAATTTAATGTATCATCTTTTGGTATTGAAGCTTTTTAATTTGAAATCGTTGCCTCTCACTTGCTGGCTAAAGATTCTAGGTAACCATAACCATGCTCACAGCTTTATGCTTTTTACAACAGTGGTTTAATTAAAAGTTAACATTAACATACTATCTCAGCTTTTTTTTCTAAGTGCTAATTAACAACAAACGACTAATCAACTAAATCTAATCAGAAATTTTTTTTTTTATTTTGGCAAATTAACGTATTGGAGCAAGTTGAACTTTGAACTTCCAAAGCAATTCTTCAAATAATGGTCCTGAGGTTTCACTTGAAAACACAAATATCATGGTGTAAGTTCAACATATATCGAAAGTCAGAAGGGTTATCCCCTGGGAACCCTGAATTTCTGTACAACACTTATTTTTGCCTATCTAATCCAAAGTAATGGACTAGCCCTATATTGTAACCTACACAGAATGTGGTCAGGTTTAAATGCATTCAGGCGTGTTGGTATGCAGAAGAAGTTAGGGAATACAGACAAAATCACTGTACAGTGATATGAAGTAAGGGGTTTAAAGCTATTTACCTCACAGTCAAATACTATTCTGTATTTGACTGGACTAAGCTCAGCCTTCTGTTATTATCAATTTAGCTGACAGACGACAAGAAGACAAAACTGGTAGAAGCTAAAATGTGTTCTCTTTGGTTTCTTTGATTCAGACACACTTTAAAACTCTTTCAACAAAACAAGTAATTGAAAACACTTCACCTCACTTAAGACAATAACAATAATGGCTGATAAACATTTTGGTATATAAAATAACCAGAAAGGAGCCCCCACACTTCCCACCTTTCAGCTTACACTACAGTATGCTCACTTCTCTGTACCTGTCCTGTCTCTAAAAGACCACAAGGTTTTTGTTATATTTTGTTCTATTATTTTTGTTTTTGTTGAGTTATTAAGATTGCTTGGAGGCTCTGGTCAGCAGACAGTTCAGTGTCTGCTCAGAGTTTTTCGGTTCTTTGTCTGTCATGTTTCTCTGCTCATGTAAAATGAGAGATTTATTTGTGTGTTGCAGGTTCCTCGGTGTGCCTCCAGGCAGAGGCAGTTGCCCACTCACTGGCCCGCTGCCCTTTGACCTCATCTACACAGACTACCATGGCCTGCAGCAGATGAAGCAACACATGGGACTCTCACTCAAGAAACACAAGTCAGTGAACAGTTATTGTATGTGTGTGCGTGCGTGTGTGTGTGTGACTGTGTGTGTGTTTAAGAGAGTTTAAGTATTTCCCTTTTTTTAAGTCATGTGTATATGTATGTATATATTTTCACTTGTGCGTATTTATTTGTGTATCAGGTGCATGAGTTTGGTTGTATGTGTGCGTGTGTCAGCAATTTTTCAAACCAGTAGGGAGGTTCTTTGACTGTGTTTGTGGACTAATTATTGCTGGTAATATGATGGTTCGTATTTCTATTCTTGATCACTACTGAATGCCATACCCTAATCCTAACCCTTAAAACAAAATTCTAACCTTAACCTTAAAACCAAGGCTTAACCAATGAGGCCTGGAAACGTGTTAAGACCAGCAAATTTTCTGCACTACCTAGGTGACAAGCACACACTCACACACACACACTCACACACACACCTTAACACTGCATCACCTGCCATGCACCATTACTCTGAACAGCAAGAGAAGTATTACAAATGAAATGTTGACAGTACTGTACATGAACATTGCCACGCTCATTTACAGTACCACCAAACCACATGCAAACACACATATTTACACATAAACATCAGTAAAAACAACTTATTATAGGTGTTTAAAAGTACTCAGAGCATTACTCTCAAGAGGAGAAGGTTAGTTAAAGGCACAAAGAAGAGACAGCAACATAAGATATCTGTTTCGTGACAAAGAAGAAATATTATTGAGTTTGCCTTTGGCCAACAACTTGGAAACTAGGACAGTCCTTAGACCAATGCACCAAAAAGGCAGTCATACCTAAAATATGAATATAAAGTACCACAGTGCATTTGGAATAAAAACATCAGCTGCAAAACCCCGTAGAGCACAGCAGTATGAGTCCATATTATCTTCAGAGTTCTTCTTTGTTCTTGCCTCACAAGCAAAATAAGATTGAAAGTCCAGCTTGAGAATTGTCCTCTCCAGCCCCTTAAAAACAGCTTGCAGCTACCCCCCTCTGTAACACTCTCATCTCTCCTTGTCCAATAAATTGGCATCTTTGTCTACCCCCTGTGTGTGACGCAGCAATTGACATTTTGCTTTCTTTTGTTGTTGCTTCCGGCATTAAGAGGCAACAGTGATAGATAAAATTGGGGGGAGGCCAAAATTAAAGTGCAACAAAGTGAGAAAAGAATAAGAAAGACAGCTAACAGTGAATGTGTGTAGACAGATGTCAGAGGAGAAAAGAGGAGGAAAGAGGAGGAGAGATGCCACAAAACAGGAGGAGAGGAAGGTATTCAGAGTCAACCTGACACCACATTTAAAGGGCCACTGCATTTATTTTTAAAATCCAATTATGAATGAGGAAAATGCATTACTGGTGGGGAGCTGTTTCTAGCACACAGCCTGTTCTGCTTTCTCTCTCCTTTTGTTCTAGCTCTCAAGCACAGAAACACACACACACAAATCCACACATTTTACCCAGCCGAGATGCCAGTCAACCAGCAGTCTGCACCTAATTGCTTGCTGAGGTCAGCAGTTCCCAGCTCCATCATTGCCACATGGAGTCTTGATTTCTGCTTTCCCTAACAGGATGTGACTTTTAGTGTTTGCAAGAGTTTGTGTTTTGTTCCCTCAGAAGCTTGTGCTTAGGGAATTATCTGAATGTTTCAGTTATACAGGTGGAACAGGAACCTATCCTCACTTTCACGAGAGGACGCCCTTCAGTGATTTTAATATATGAAAAGAAGTACCCAGGATATCTCTCTCTTTTTGATGTGACAACATACCAGCTTTAAAAAAAATCACTCTACTCATGGACAGGTGTACCTTAGCCATAAGCTTTCCCCTAGCCAGTATTTCTTCCCAGGCACTCTTTATCTAGAGTTTTAGGACACATCTGTGTTATACACTACCTGTACAACAACAACTCTCTCTCTCTTTCTCTCTCTCTCTCTCTCTCTCTCTCTCTCTCTCTCTCTCTCTCTCTCTCTCTCCCTCTCCCTTCCTCACCTAGACTAGTCTATTTGAGAACTGTGTGCTGAAAGGCATCATTAATCAAGTGTCCTGAGCTTTGGGGCCCCTCTGCTCCCTTTAATTACTTTTATTTTATGTTCCTACTGACATCTACATTCATTTATTGTGCCTGGGCAACATGGTGCTGCCCAGTGTGATGTTGTTTGTGCGAGCGCAAGAGTGCATGCTCCTGTTAAAGATGCTGAAAGCCAATAGGAGACAGTTTTAAATCACACCCACTCATCGGCTTATAGGACTAGCATATTGATTTCCTCTGCATGCTAAATTTACCACTCTATCAGAGTAGTAAAGAGTGGGATTGGAGAAGATGTTCAAAGCAATGCCAGCAAAGCCAAAGAAAATAAAAACTATACTTAGATACAAAACACTGTTTCCCTGGACTTCTTCAGGATACATCTTTGTTTAACATATGTTTAATACAGGTGTCAGTAGCTTATTGCTTGTTTTGAGAAGAGTTGCTTTATCCTTAAGGAGAATTATTTGAAAAATCCAAATGTTTCATTTTACTTTGAAAAATAGACTGGCTTCAGCTCTACAGAACAACTACAATATGCTCTATTTGTTCTACTTGGTCAAAACAGTGATGGGTACAGTGTTTTGAGGAAGCTGCAGTATCCCCCCAAGTTATGAAGGATAATTGATGGATGGAGTATACTACATATCATCTTACTTTGAAAAAAAGCAAAGGTGCATAACATTAAACACTGAGCCTCTTTCACAAGCTGTGGAATTAATTTTCTGCTTTAAAGTATCTGTACAAACAATTTACATACACATCCAGAATGTAGTGTTTTTTTCTTATCTGATTTTATATTGTTTGTTTTCTGCAAGTGTAGAATCGTCTCTGGACAGTTCTAAAATATATTATTTATAATGCAGGTATTATGCCAATGAAATGATATAACGATGAACTCAATGTCTTTCATCCTTATTTCCATGCACCTGTCAATCTCCTATCATATCACATCACAGGGTTAGGATCAAATGGTGGATGCACATGTGTCATAATCAGATGTGATTTAGCGTGTGCACTTATTTTAAGTGCAAAGTAACAACACATTTCACACATTTATGAACACATATTAGTGAATGATAACAAAAACAGCACATACACCGTTAATATGTGCAATGAAAACATGCTGCAGTTAAAACAAAATATCTAAAGTTTCATCATATCACATATTAACCTAACATAATTTCATTATTGGGATTCTGTGTTTCTGTGCCTATGTGTTTGTTAGATCAGTCTGTCTTTCAGGCAGCCGTTTTTTTTTTTCAGGACAGCTGAGCAAATGAGTAAAAAGACATACGGAGACAAGCTTCCAGCTTGACAGCATTAAGCGGGCACCATCAGCCTGTATCTGTAGCTCAGTGCTTTCACTCAAGGAAGCAAAGGAATAACTTGCATCTTACTTTACCACTTGGGTGTGGTGTACCGATGTGGACATGTTACGAATGCTCTGTTTACAGCCGGCTGAAAAACAAATCTCTTCCCCTGTATTTAGACAACCTCTGGCCCTGAAGCATAGACTGACTTGGCAAGTAAAATGCTTTAAAAGTGGGACTGACCCAGTTTAATCAGGAAATGAGCCAACTGAAAACTACTTTAAAGAAGCTTGTGGAGCTTTGCTTGTCCTGTGGATGAGTTGAGAGTATGTGCCAGGCAAATGATTGAGAATCACAGAGTTCTGGCTGGCCCCAGCATTTCGCTACAAATGCAAGAGTCACCAAACAAAGAAAGGATGTTTATCAAAGGCTTTCATTGAAATCCCACTAGTATAAGCTGATTGACATTGGGTCTTTGATAGATTATTTCCTGTTACCATCTTCTCACTGTTAGTCTGCTGCTGTCTTAGACTCATGTCAATGCTGTTTGCTGCTTCAGCTCCCAGACTTTAGCATGTGGTATTGATTTGAAAAGTATTCTAACGTTGCTTTCTGCACCTTTTGCATTGTGAATTAAACTTGAAATGGAAATATTTAGTTTTGTTAGTTATACCACTTTTGGAAAAATCTCTAAAAGCATGTTTGCAGTGTTTGAGTTATCCAGTTGGATTGATTTCGATTTGCAATGTTAGTTACCAAAGAAACAGTACTTATGTATGATTGTACTGTGTGCATTTCTATAGCATCTGTCAGGTAAAGCATAACAAAACGTCCAGCATGTTCCCAACGCACCACACTGCCATATTCCCCTCACACTGGAGGACTGTCGAGCTTTGCTGAGCAGCCGTTTAACCCAGATTAGCTCCGTACTCTGATCTTTCGATAGATATTCAGCTCAGCTACTCCTCCACTTATCCCCTCTTCCTTCACTTTTTTATTTTTTATTTTTCCCCTCCCTTTGGGACCTCTTATCTGTGGGCAGAAACATTTTCACCGTTTCAGAGCTGGCAGTATGTGATAGCGCAGGTTGGAGAGAGTGGAGTAAAGGAGACAGTGCAGAGACAAGTAAAACTAACATTTGCTATTAATAATTCATTGTGGGATTCTATGACCCTTACCAATCGACTCACAACATTTTCCGCTTAATCTCAGCCTCAGTGCCTCGAAACAGGACTGAAGAGATAAGTGCATGTTTTTGGGCTTCCTCTTGCAGATAAGGCTGTTTTTATAACCTTTCTAAGATATATCAATGTCTATTGGTTGGCCTTTTGCATTGTACAGTCGTTGACAGAAATATCAAGAGAAGTGTCAGACAAAACAGGGATGTCACCTTGTCTGCAATTAAGTGCCCTTAGAATACTTTTTTTATTTTCTAGAAATATAGAAACACAAAAACACAGGGAGTTGGTGTTTTTACGTGGGAGATTCTTTCATTCAAAGCTGAATATTCTAGGAATTCAAATTCTGATCACTGATGTTCCTCAGTTTTGATCTTGCATGCCAGTGGATTATATACATACAAACTGGCAAAACAATGTCCAGCTGTAGAAATCTAATCCATGAACGCAATACCTTTGCTCACCTGTCAAGCATCAAATTGTTTTAAGGGAGGGGTGGGATTATTTACACTATTTAAAACGTTAAGGTAATAAAACAGTCACTAAACAGTGAGGAAAAACTCTTTCTTCACTAGACCACAAAGCAGAATAGAGAATATGTGAGTATATGGAGCGCAGTTGGAAGCCTACTAAATCAGAGGACTCTCAGGGGACTGCTTTGAAGTGAAAGGCAGGGGTCATGGTACAAAGACAGCTGAAGGCTTAATTTCCAGCACCCTTTTTCGCTATGCACCTTTTACTATGAAGTGTGAACTATAAATTTCTGTTGACAAGTCGACAGCACAACTATTATAACATGTTTTAAATGTTACATTATTTAAATTTCATAGTTATCACAGAAGTTTCCCTACCTATTTACTTCCAATTGTCCCTTATTATCCCATTATTGCTGTACTTGTTTCATCAAACAGATTCTAATGATCCCTAGTGGAAAATACAGATGTGCACTGAAGTACAGTAATACACACACAGGGGCTATGTATGTATCTTAGTGTGTGTCTTACTCATACTCATGTAATACTCATAATGCCCTTGTCTGTACCAGTGAGTGTGTTCAGTCTGGCCCATCTTCCTGCTCCTGGGCTCCTGGGAATTAACAAGAGCTAAAGGTGGCAGTGTTCACTTTCACAGCTTGGAGAGTGTTTTGTGTCTGTGTGTGGGTGTGTGCGTGCGGACTGTGCTGTCAGTCATTTACATGTACATTTACATTTATAAATAGTTGAATCACATCCTGTTTTCCTATTTTAAAATATTTTCCTGAACCTCTGAATTTGTCTTTGTGTTTCCAGACAACACAAAGGAAGCGTTATAATTCTGAGAAGTTTTCAACTCGTGAAATAGAAATTTCACTGATTGCTTTCAATCTTAGGATCAGAAATAGCGCAGAACGATTGATAGAACGAGTTTGATAGTGCTGTTTTAATCTGAGTCTGCTTTGTCTTTACAGATGTCATATCCGAGTGATTGACACCTTTGGGACAGAGCCCGCTTACAACCATGAGGAGTATGCAACTCTACACGGCTACCGGACCAACTGGGGCTACTGGAACCTAAACGCCAGGCAGTACATGACCATGTTCCGTAAGATCACTAATGTCTCGTTTTATCAAATCATAATTCAGCATGTTATTTTCATGTTTGTTTGACATGTGTTAATATGTTGGATGTGCCAAAATTTTTTATTACTTCCATAGCCTCTCCTCAGTGCAAACATTTGTACTGTAAATGTGAAAGTTATATAGTTATTCTTAAATGTCTCTCTCTCTCTCACACACACACACACACACACGCGCATGCAAAGATCTGTCATCAGTTTTGACAGTCACTCTAACTATGATAAAATGACTCCAGTTCAGTGTTTTCACTTTCTTTGACAGGTCTGGCAGCTTGTTCACATTCATTTAGAGTAATGTGTTTAATGCAGCTATTTTCAGCAACACCACAGCTTCTAGCGTCCCTTCAAGCTGTAGCTATTCTTTATCGCGTTTGCTTTTCTTTTTCCGTCTCTTGCTACCTAATATGTAAGATCTGCTTTTTAAATTGCCGTTGTCTATCTTCCTGCTGACTGAAACACTGACTGCTTAACTCTCTTCTGTTGCAAACAGCAGCAGACTCATGCACCTTCCGCTGTACAACAGTAAAGTAATTTTACATTCGATGGATGTCTGTGTTAATACCTGTATTGCACACTATCCTAAGCTTCAATGACTGAGTCGACCTTTAAACTTATGTAAACTTTAAACTTATGTAAAAAATAGTGTTTGTAGGGGTAAATAGCTTTACTGGTAGTTGGTTTTGATTAATTAAAATTTAACTGATGGAACTATCTGACAATCTCATAGACAGCAGCAGCTGGCTTTACAACAGTCACTATTTGTAATAATTATGGAGACAATAATCACTGACTTTACCAATAAACTAAAGCAAATAAGAATGCAGTGCTATTTTTGTCGTTCTTTTCTCTCTTACTAACAAGGAAACTTCCCTCTGTGTGTACTGTTTTCTCTTTACTACTATCTCGCCTTTGCTCATTACTCACACACAAACACACACACTCAGCTCACACACCAGACAACTCATTCATGGGCTTCGTGTCGGAGGAGCTGAATGAGACAGAGAAGAGGAGCATCCAGCAGAACAAAGTTAACAACATGGCTGTTGTTTATGGGAAGGAGGCCAGCATGTGGAAGGTAAGGAGAAAGTAACATCTAGTTGTGGCTGCTACGGATTTGAGATGTGTACAAAGGCTTACATTGGCAGGGGGCTGTTTGCTCTCCACAGTAATAAAAACACACTGACATGGTCTTATTATATCTCTGCTACATTTAATCTTTTGAATACTGCTACATACCGCCTACATATACCTTAAAACACTATGCAGTCTTAACAGAAAAATCAAATAACAGCATTTCACACACTCCAACGTTTACACCATTACAGTTCAGCCTCATGTGGCTCTCAGTTGTGTTGCTTTAATTTAAAGACAATTGTCGCCTCCAAGCTGCCTGCTTTTTCCCCCTGCATATTGTAGAAGGGTACAATTGTGCCTCCATTGTTTAAATGACTGTAATGACGTTTGCTGCCATTACTTTCCACTCTCTACCTGTGCGGTTTCCTCGATTTCCTTGTAGTTGTAGCTTGTGAAAAGAGACGAGAACAAAAGGGAGGTGAAAGGTTTTAAAATTACAAGGCTTCAATCTGCAAAAGCCTGGTGAAAAGGCAGAGCATGTAACATGTAATTTTTGTCCTGTTTCTCTTTTTCTTTCCACTTAGATTGAAATGTTTTCTGAGTGTATATTTTCAGTATTTATCTGATTTTCTTTTCTTTCTTTCTTTTGTGCTGGACCATTGTATCTGAATGGGTGCTCGGTAGCTTCAGGTAAGAGCCTGTTGCTTCACAAGTGCACACAAATGCATCACAGGTTTCACAGACAGACATCACTCTTCAGGAGTTTTATGTATAACGGTGATCACCTTTGTGCTTATACCCCTAATTTTTAAAAAGCACAATGATTGGTCCAACAGCCAGTCTTAGAATTCTGTGTTATAACATCAACACGGAGTTTCTTTTAACTGCACATGCAGCAGCTTTGTTAATGTGGGTAATTCAGGACTAATGTACAATGTCAACCAGACACAAGACATTTTTGATAGCAAGCTGCTGACATTAGTGTGTTCGGCTGCAATGTATCCCATATATACAATACACTAGGTCACCTGTTTCTAAATTTGTCCAACAGAACAACTTCCACGATCAATTAACTGGAGGACTATTTCTCATCTCTGCTGCCTGCAGACCACTTATTTCATTCTTGAAATTACAAAAAGAGTTTGGATCACGTGTTTGTAAGTTTAAATTCATGATTTAAACTCATGGCAGGACAAATAAAACATGTTGATTGTGTGTGTACTCTCTGCACATTAGTGGTCGAACAGGTCTCAAATCACAAAACAGAATGTGACATCTTCTCTAGTAAAATCACCAACTGATCTTTCATCAGTTTCAAAATATCCTTGTTATAATGTTCATATGTTTTACATAAATTAATTTGTGCCCGGCCCTGGCTATATATGTCGAAGTGTCTCTGGTCAAGACACTGGACCCCTAACAGCCCATTCCCCTCCCCAGCTGTGCAGTGCCGGTCCAAGCCCGGTAGAAATTGGGGAGAGTTGTGTCAGGAAGGGCATCCCACGTAAAAACTGCCAAATCAACATGCGGACAATGATCCGCTGTGGCGACACTGAAGTCACGGGATAAGCCGAAAGGATAAAAAAATAATAATAATTTGTGCAGAATCAGGACTTTCAATAGCCTATTTAATGCTAGTAGCAAATTTAAGGCATCTTTCGCGTTATGGGCTGTGGGTAAATTATTATCAATCTTTGTTGTGAACAGCATAAGTTGCACCGAAGTCAAACTTGACAGCAAGCAACAGTAACCTCACCTTTAATATTTTTTTTTCCCCGTAATTTTCTTCCAACAAGCCACACAAACTGAACTCAACATGTCAATATCCTGCTGTCAAACCAATTTAAATCTACATTACATGAAATCAGGTGAGGGATAAAAAAATAACAGCACAGAGGAACATACTTATTACAATTTCTTATCCAAGGCACTTTAAGAGCATGAACTTGGGCATACACACAGAGCAGGTTATGGAACCTGCACTCCTGGCCAGTGTTTCTCCTGCTAATTCATGTTGTCTGCTGCACTTCGCACTTGAGCTAATCTCCTAATTGGCTGGGAAAATCCTCACAGAGGAAGCTATCGATCGCTACAACCTCCAATTACGGCTCCGGGGGTTACAGCACAGTACAGGGATACTGTAAGCTCCTTAACACCAGACAGCAAGTCAATACTTTGGCCCAGGGTTATACTCCATTCAGTTTTGGTTGTTAACTGATGCAGGTTAGGTTTTGTTTCCCCAGCTATCATACACAACCCTGACTTTGAAACTGTTCCCCTCTAGCTCTTCCACCCACACATAAGCAAATATGAATAAACCTCTGCAAATTATACGTCAAACCCACACAACCCCATTTTATTTTTTAATTTAATCTACTGTTGTTAAAGAAAAGATGAAATATTCTCCGTAACATTTTTTTCCTGTCACTCATTTCCCCACACACCCTGCTCTCCTTAACCCCCACCTTCAACCTCACCAACACATCTTTTTCCCCCTCCCCTCCCAGCAGGGTAAGGAAGGCTTCCTGCAGATTCTCCACAGGTACATGGAGGTCCATGGCACAGTGTACTATGAGACCCAGAGACCTCCGGAAGTCCCCGCTTTTGTGAAGAACCATGGTTTACTGCCTCAGCATGAGCTGCAGCAACTGCTGCGCAAGGCCAAGGCAAGAAACTGAAGGAATATTTTTACCCGCAGTCAAAGTTGATCTGCACAATCCTCTCTACTCTCTACTCTTTATCGACAGTTTAAATTGAAATGAGCTTTCATGGCTTACTGTCTTGACTTTATTTTTAAATTTGTAATTATGGTTTTTAAAAAACACTCCCAATTAATCTCTCCTAGCTTTTCATCGGCTTTGGGTTCCCCTACGAAGGCCCAGCTCCTCTTGAAGCAATAGCCAATGGCTGCATTTTCCTCCAACCCAAGTTCCACCCACCCCACAGTTCACTCAATCATGAGTTTTTTAGAGGCAAGCCTACTTCAAGAGAGGTAAGTGCATTATGTTTATAAAGAACTGGCACAAATTCAGGCAGCACATATTAGTGTTTGATGTTAGAAGAGGACATTCCCGGTATTGTACAACAGAACCTATGTTGTATAGAAGTGGAAATAATTTGGAGAAACTCTGCAATAAATTCTAACTGCACAGTGCATTATCAGGCAGCCAATAATATTTGCACATTTTACAAATGCTACCATTAGATAATGCTTGCTCAGCTATATGTGTATCATGAAATATTTTCATAGCAATTAAAAATGATTAATAATGCATTTGCTTTAGTTAAATTAGCTTATCAAAGTAATAAAACACTATTATTGGTGAAGCTGAGCAAAATGCAAAATGATCTACAAATATCACTTTAAGGAGATGTTGTTTTTACAGAGCTCTGACTTTAAGGTTTGCATGGGTTTTCTGTAGGTGTCCTCCCAGCACCCGTATGCAGAGCAGTACATTGGCAGACCTCATGTCATGACAGTGGACTACAACAACTCCTTAGAGTTTGACTCTGCCATCAGGCAAATTATGAGGACCAAGGTACTCTCTCGAATCTTATTGAAATATTACAGTATATATTACTTGAAATATATACTTGAAATTGAGTATTAGCATTTTTTGAATACAGGAAGGAATTCTGTAAATAGTTCATGATCAACATGCTAAACCTGCTGCTGTTACTGTGAGCTTGATAAAGGCTTTTAAACTTTGATACAAAAGGACCTTTGCACACTGGAGTTTTTCAGAGTGACTTGCGAGTATGTAGGTAGCAGTCTGATATCACAGAGTGCTGAACCTTTCCACACAGGAAATGTGGGCTGATAGATAATATGAGGACACTAAGAACTGCCAAGAGTGGGAGAGAGGTTAATTAAGGAGTCAACCAAAGAGATTCAATCTTTCTGGAAAGCAGTAAAAATGGGAAGAAATGGTAAAAGAACCAAAAGAAAGTGAAAGAGATAGAGAGAGGAGCATACAGACTGAAACGTCCCAGTTTGACTAAACATTAGGGTCACGAAAGCTTTTGGTTCTCATTAAAATTGAAGACCAATGTGCCAACTAGGCATATTTTGCACTCTAAAATAACAACAGCATAAACGTTTTATATGCCAGCCTTTTTCAAACTTTTATTTATTCAGGTACGCTTATGTGAGAGACAACATCTCTTTTACATGAATGCCCTGAAACAGAGAGGGTACAAGTGCTGCTCTTTTACTTTTCATCCAGTTTAGATCCAGCTGGTCTGGGTGTAGAGGTGATCTTACTCAAATCTGACACTCCTGATGTTTCAGCGCATGCTTCAGCGCATATTTCACTAAGGAGATCGTTGTTATACAAACATTGAACATTTATTGTACTTGCTTCTCAACTTAGCTGATGACGGGTCAATTGTACATACAACTTTAAGCACAGTAATCTCACGAGCACGTTCACTAGCAGTTTCATCAAACAAGTTTCTCAAGTTATGTCTGAAGTCGCAAAACTCGGTAAGAAACCGTGTGCCTCTACAGCTACACACAGAACCTTTTTCTTTTACCTTGTTGCAGTCCACGCCTCCTTGTAGTCAGATCCTCTGTTCCAGTCACCGTGACAGTTCAGCTGAACTGCCTTGCTTTCACTCAGGCAACCATCAAAGGCAAACTATCAAAGCCATATGATGTCACCAATGACATCATCAGTACATAAACCAATTACATTACACACAGACACACGTTACATAAAACAAATAACTAAACTGTGGACCCTTGATTGGCTCATACGCTGGGAATTGAACTGGTTGTCAAAAGCTTTTATCACTAACCTTTAGGCTCCACTGTCCCCCAAAGTTTAATAATATATTTTCTTATTAGAAAACAAAATTGCTGGTGCATTGAGTGCATGATATTGACACTTATGAATTATCAAGCAGTGGACTACTTTTATCCACATTTTTGTCATTTCAAAAGCAAAGCTTATAGGAAGCAACTTTACAGCACATTGACTGCCCAATAGGTTTTCTTGAAGTAATTATAGAAGTGACAAAATGATGTCTTTTCAGCTCAGAAAGGTGCATTTGATGCTGTTGCAAATTGTCATCGTGTTGTGATATTTATTTATATTTTTGTCATCCATCTAATTTTATGTTGAATATTATAGTAAAATTGAGTCAACATAATGCTCCAAGAAAAGCATAAAATGCATGAAGTGCACTGAGGGATCATGTGCAGCAAGAAGACAGCTGTCTGTGTGATTCTTTAAACGTTCTGTATAGTTTGAGCCTTTAGCAGATTAGAAGTGGTTTGCGTGGAGATTAGATGTGAGATGATACATGTAGTGATAGCTGTGTGTGGGCGTGGGTTTGTTTTTGTGTGTGTGTGTGTGTGTGTGTGTGTGTGTGTGTGTGCGTGTTTGTACGTGTTCTCTCGTCTCTTCAGCTTGTCTGTGTTGTCAGACAAGTTACAGTTCAGCAGCACTGGCTGGCTGCTCAGTCTCCGTCTGCACTGTCAGACCACTGGGAGAGCACTGATGTATCCCTTCACCCTTCACCGGAGGCACAATGCCCCAGCAAACACACACAGTCAGAAAGACACACATACACACACACACAGAAGCAGAGAATATTCTTTTGCTTGCACATAATCACACTTAAATTGCAGAGTCAGAGACTATGAGATTCACAGATCGAGCATATTAGCACATAGCAACTTACCTGCACATTATTGTCATTAACCACTGGACACACACTAAGATACACACATAGCCCCCTGTGTGTGTGTGTGTGTGTGTGTGCATGTGTGTGTGCGTGTCTGTGTGTGTGTGTGTGCGTGTGTGTGTGTGTGTGTGTGTCCAAGGCTCATGTTCAGTCATGCAGGACAAAGCAATCTCTGGCTATCTGACAAGTCCTCATGTTCCGATAAATCCTTTCTCTGTGTCTTCCGTTATTTCTTTTCATTCACTCGTTCCTTTTCCTTGGACCCACCCCAACCACCCCCACCACCACATTTGCACATTTGGGCTTCAGCATTCTGTAATGTAGTTAGTTAAAAGTCTGCATTTTCCTCAAGACAAGGTGAGGACAATTTATCAAACTACATGTGAAAATGTTTTCTGCTTTAAAGGCACTTTGATAAAAGTAGTTTCAGTTTGTGGTAGATCTTTGATTGTTGTACTTTGTGGACTTGAGTCTTTAGTTGAAACAAATGTAAATAGTTCCTCTCCCTGGGCTGCTCCTGTAAATGAGAACATGCCCTTAGTCACCTTGCCTTGTTAAGCAAAGTTAAATTAGACAATTGATGAAAATTATTGTTGCACTGAGCTTTTTTGTGTGTCCCTCCTGTCCGCATGTTTACTCTCTGCTCTAGCATACAAAGTAGATTAACATAGAGCATTGATCGCATTTGCATTATGCATAAATTCTTTAAATTGCATCATCCCTGCACACTTGCTTTTAGTCTTTTTTACTTGAAATGGGCCAAGTCTGATTTCACACATGGTTGAACATTAGACTGCTTTGATTTCAGATTGGAAATGCAATTTAGTAAGTCGTGTATCATTTACAAAGGCTGGTCTTTTGGATTACAGCATAAAGAAAAGCCACTTTGATCCATGTAAAATCTTTGCTGTTAAGAGGAAAAAGGTCTTATCATGAAGCTTAAATTGACATTTTTACAGAGAGTGGCTGATGTCAAAAATACGATAACAAAATTGTTGTATCAAGATAATTCACTTAGTATTAATTTGCAGTTTCTGAGTATTACACATGTTGGCGTTTGCAAGAGCCAAAAAAGAATATATGGAATTTATAGTGTTTCCAGCTCATCTCCAATTAGGCCAATCAAACGTGTGTATTAGTTATAAACCCTGCACATCACAGCAGCAGATGATCTATTGGTATGCAAATAAAGCCTAATGAGTTTCCATGCAGTGACATAGTGTTATTAGGCCTCGCAGACATCCGACAATAGAAACATTTGTCTGCTGAAATTAACAAAAAGAAACCATTTATTGCAATTAGTATAAACAATGAAGTGACACAAAAAAAAGTACATTTTCATATGTGAAAATATGGGTAAAAAGTGTGTCTCTGTGCGTCTTATTTCCAGGTTGAGCCTTATCTGCCTTACGAGTACACCTGTGAGGGGATGCTGGAGCGAGTACACGTCTACATCCAGCATCAGGTGAGGTCCAAGCCAAAGGCACTAATAGAGCAGTGAATATGATACATACATGCAGTCACTGGGCCTCATGCAAGAACATTTTCATTCATTGTGAATTTTCCGTTCAAGTGTTACACGTCAGATTCACCGAACCCTCCTAAATGCTTAAACCTGATTGAGACTCACCACCTGTTGAGGAGGAACTGCACACCCATGACATTTGATCATTGGTATAATAAATTCCTGTTCTCCATTGCTTGTGGAAACGTTTAATTCAGAGAAAAGTAACAACTATTTACACACTGTGATCTGCTATAAGAATTTAGCATACTAAAACACAACAAATGTAGTTGAGTCATTTGTCTAAAATGATCTTTTTTTCACCACTCAATAATTATATAACCTGGTGCGAAGTTGCCTTGTATTCGCTGATAGTAACCGCCACCATAGTCATGCTTTTGCCCCATAGTAGTTTGGAGTGCAAATGCTCATTTATGTTCACCCAAAGTAAAAACATCCATTTCGGCTCCAGCAGTCAGTTGTTTCTAAGAGAACATTGGTGAATGTGGGAAATGTTCGTAAATTGCTCGTACATGGCTGGTAAGAACAGAAATGTAGAAAAACAGGGCCTATTCTGTCTTAGAGTCCCTAATCCATGCATTTCTTATTTCTTTCACCAGCTCTCAGTCCCCACTTAACCCAATACTACATCATTGTGGATGTTCAAAACCCAGAACATTGTGTATTTTTAGCTTGTGTGTGTCTGTGTGTCTGTGTGTGTGTGTGTGTGTGTGTGTGTGTGTGTGTGTGTGTGTCAGCGTCTCTGTACTCCATGTATGTAGACTTGTGATTAATATACATGCTAACACTCATTATAAGCCGCATATCTGCCCTGCGGCCCTGAAGCAGAAGGTCTTCTGACACTAATGAGGAGGGATGAGTGGGGAGAAAGAGCAGAAAGTGTGAGGGTGATAATGATGGAGGGCTGGCATGAAAGAAATTTTTAATAATCCCACACTCAATGTCAGACAAACTGCAGAGGGTCTTTCAACAACCTTTTTCGGTGCCCGACTGGCAGCAGGTTTGGAAACCTCTTCGACAGCATTCATTCTGCAAAATGTTCAACTAGATTCCTGTTTACTGCAAGATTTACAAAGACATCAGAGTTTACAGCTGGTCAACATTTTTACTTTCCATTACTTTTTTACTTTAGTGTTTTTGTTTCACCAATTCTACCGCACCCAAGAAAAAACGTGTCAGGACTCGTTAACAGTACAGAGAAACTGGCCTGCTAAATTAGCACCTTTTTTTTTTTCCTTACTCCTTCCTGGGTATTTTTAGCATTTGATATATTTTCATATGGCAGCAGAAACGGAGTGCAAGGACATCTTTCTTCAATTGGATATTATTGCTGTTCTGATCTTAGTTGTAACAGCAGTGGTCAAATTCATCCAATCTGGGTCAAAATTTAAAACGTGGGACAGTAAGTTATTGGGGGTTTTTTGTCCAATATCTGGTGTTTTTAGTCAATGTCATTAATGATTAGTATTGCAATATTTTACAGATTGTGATTGTGAGTTGGCTAATTATTGATATTTGTGGACTAACTCAATACTTTTCCTAAATACATTTATGTGTAGTCATAGACAGATGTCTGAATTTATGATCTTTTTGCGTATGGTGGCTCTCAGTACTATTTGATATATCTGTGTAAGCAGCATTCGGAACGCAGAATACCATTGTCACCTTAAAACAAATACAGTAGTAACTGCTCACTATTTGGAAGAACGTACCATTTTATGCTGTTCAGCCTACAGAGACGAAAAAGGACACATCCTTATATAAGAGTACTACCACAGTAATGTGATCGTACGAACAAATTCTACTCCTGTATGTCTTTCACTTCTAGGACTTCTGTGCCCCAGAGTCTCCCTTTATTCCAGCCAACCTCTCCAGACAAGGGTCTTCTGGTGGTTATAGGATTATGGGACCTCTGTTTGTGCCCCTGCCCAATTCCACAGCCTTTGGATGGGCGTCCAATGTGACAGCTCCACCTGCCTGGCCTCCGCTCACCTCCCTCAGGCTGCTCATCTCTCAAGAGGGACAGTCCTGTGTGGAAGCGTGCCAGTCAGCCGGCTTCATCTGTGAGCCTGCTCACTTCCACTTCATCAACAACAAGGAGGCCTTGCGTGGGTGAGTCATGTCCCTATATATGTCTGTTACATGGGTCTCCCTCACTGAAAGCTGTATACAAACAATTCAGTTCAATTCAATTAATTTATACGGTGCCAGTTTACAGTAGAAATCATCTCTAAGCACTTAGAACATAGTAAGGTCAAGCCCTTACAGAATTATAGAGAGAACCAGACACAGCCTTCTTAGGAAGCACAAGGCAATGGTGGAGAGAAAAAAACTCCTTTTACTGGAAGAAATGTCTGACAGAAGCAGCCTCAGGGTGGGCGGCCATTTGCCGAGACTGGTTAGGGTGATTGAAGAACAGAGAGAGAAAAGAAGAAGAAAAAAGCAGCAAAAGACACCACACACTGGGCAGGTTGGTGGAGTAACTGCACATTGGAAATGCACAGCTCTGATCCCAGAGTTACCTGCAGAAAGGTACAGAGAGGAAGGAGCAAGACTGCGCTTTACACAAAGCTTAGTCTACCATTAATGCACTGTACTGATACCTCCTAATGCAACATTTGAATTCTTTGGTTGTAGTCTTTGGGCTTTTATTTATTTTTCTCAGGAACACTGAGAGACTAATGCATGCTTTTATATCCAGTGACAAGCTGAATTTATTCAGAACTCTGCTGCCTAAGTGCTGACCAGGACCAGGAGGAGAGAACGCATTACACCTGTTACGCTGATTATATTCATTTCACAATTCTCTTGCACTTTGTGGTCTTGCCTCAACCTAGTTTTCGGATATGGTTCCAGTACTTCTGGCACAAGTCTGTCAGATGTTGCAAAGTGTACACTTTTGTTTTTTAACCTGGAGCCAGTCTGACACTTTCTTTGTGTGAGTTGGTGTCATTTTTACTGTTTTCTTTCTTGTTCTAATTTTTCACTCACCTATAAGATCTTGAATGTCTTGTCTCAATATAATTAATAATTAATTGATTGATTAAATGTTTTTGTAACAAAAATCTCTGTCATGAGGTCTCTGCACTGCCTGCATGGACATCATGATTCATATCTTAAACAATTCTGCATTTTAGTTTCAGACTGACATTGAGAGCTGCCAGAATCTCACCAGGTATTTATTTAGTTTATTGTAGCAGCTCCAGGCAGGTGAAGCGGAAACTTTTTTAGACTTTATCTTTTTTGGATTTCTGAGACTCAAAGCCTATTGATGGTTTAGTCTCTCCTCCAAACCTCTCGCAGTTTTCCGTTCTATCTCTTTGTCTTTGCTCGTGTTTCATCTTCCAAGTGTCTTTCGTGTTTACTTTTTACTGTCTGTCTTGGTTCAGAGTGCTGCTCTCCATTGTTTCTGTTCTCTGACTCCTCACTGTAGCTCATGTCTGTTCTCTGACACAAGTTGTCTTTCTCACACTGACATGTCATACCTGCCTCACACTTTTTACAATCTTCGTTGTCACTTCTTCACTAAATTCCTTATTTCTCTTTTTAAATTGGTGGCATCTCTTGGAAATCTCTTTGCTTTCTACATTGTTCATCTCAAATAAAAATAACTCATGATTATTTGTATTTTCCCTTTTCCCTGTGATTAAACCCAGACTATTATTTTAGTTTGCATTTAGTTTCTTCTCCTCTTCACCACCCAGGTTGGAGGTGCAGTGCGAGGTGACAGATTCTGAGATCAACCACATCCTTCCTGCCTTTTCAGAGGTGAGGCGGGAGTGCAGCCTCCAGCGGGAACCCCTACTCTTCAGCTGTGCAGGACACTCCCCCAAGTACAGACGTCTTTGCCCCTGTAGAGACTTTCGTCGGGGCCAGGTGGCGCTGTGCATGGACTGTCTATAATATTGGTAAAAATGTTAAACAGACACAAGAAAATTAGACATAAATTGGTGTGAAGAAAATGGACACTGGAAGACAGCCACAGGCCAAAACAGGTGCATAGCTGTGACAACAACCAGATGGAGCAGAAAGAAAGCTTTGCCCCAAAAGAGTGAATGTAGGATAGTGATGAATAGGTATGCAATGATTTGAAAAGCTGTAAGTTGGCTTGATTAGATACCAGGTCGATTGTGTTTGACTGTAGTTGTAAAAGCAGCTGTTAAACTAGGCTGGGACATATAGAGTAGCAGTAAAACGTTCAAGAACAGGGTTGCAATGATTCCAGGTATGTAGGAAGTGTATTCCACTGAAGAGTGAAGGCTGAGTTACAATTCATGAAGCCAACAAACTATAACCCTCAACTATATGGTCTATAATAGTCTCCACAAGATTGGACCTGTAATTTGAGACAAAATTTCATTTTTTTAATTGCATCGTGGAAAACATTTAGTAAGGGGTTAAAGTTGGAAAATGTTCCCTAGCATTGAAGATAAACTCAGTATTTTGGCTATAGTGTTATTCCATAACAGAGTCTTCACATATTGTGGGTTGAAGGAGGTAACCTCGGGTCAATATCCAATCTCCTCTCTGCACCTGGACAAAGGATGATGGACAACCGGGTTATCTTCCTCACTTTTTCTCAACTCCTCCAATGATGGACAAAGTCATTTATCAGACTGAACCTGGAGTCTGAGGCAACATTGCTAAATGCAATCATCTCTGGTCACAAAATGAAAGGAGGAGGAGGACAGAGGGCAAAGATAAGGGATACAAGATTATTTTTCAATAAATGAGCCTTTAGAGCTCTCAAGTGGATTTTTAAAGTGTCTCTGATCTTTATGATGAAAACAAAATTATAAAATAAAAACAGCGTGATCAGAGTGTTGAGGTGGTTTTATATTGCGTCTGGTCTTTACTCAGTGGCTTCTCTGGAGGTATTCTCTTCTTGCTCCTACTCCCATCTGTCACTATCCTCCCACCATATACATTCATCCAGATTTTCATAAATCCTGTAGGCAGAGAAGTTTGATCACATTTAATCAACAACCAAGGTAAGATCAGATTTTTAAAAAATGGAAAATAATATGCGCAGTAAAAAGCAGTTTTATGTCTTGACTGGTCATATATACCATTTATTAATTTATTATTAATAGTTTCCCTGAGACATTCAGATTTTTTGGTGTTGCAAAACTCTTACACTACCTGTCTTCACTACACGTTACAAAAACCACTAGATCACTGTATTGTGTTAAAGGCGGTTTACTTTTATCATTCATTAGATTTCATAAATGTAACCTATGTCAATTCTTTACTGTTGTAATCATCAAAGGAAGTAGGTTCAATTTAATACATCAATTTAGTTAGCTATTGAATTGTTTAATTGTGCTATTGAATTGTGTTTTTAACAGATTAATTTTTGTAATAACCACATCTCTTTTTTTCTCTAACCAGACAGCATTTAAGATCATTTTGTTCATTTTAACTATACCTTTGCGTATGTGTGTGTGTATATGCATATGTGTGTTTGTGTGTATATGTGTATATATATATACGTGTATATATATATACACATATACACACACACACACACACATAGTGTGTGTGTCTGCTGACAGAGTTGCTCTTGGTCTGAATCCCAATTAAATGAATAATAAATCCCTAGTGTGGATGCCAAATTAGATTAATCAAATCCACATTAATCTACACTAGGATGGGCAAAAGTGTCCCCCAATCAACAACTCACTGTGGTTTCAGTTTATCACCATGGACATTTCGGATCGCAATGGACACTTTTTATCTTTGTAGTTCATCTTCTTAAGTATAATATTTTCAGTTCTCATAAAAACAGCACTTAATCTGTTCTTTTCTGTCTATGGATAGGGCACATCCAATCATGCTGCAGCCAATGAAGAAATGTTGAAGATATTGTGTATTTATTCATATAAATGAATAAATAAACATCAAGTAAAGCTGGGCATGTTATTGATTAGCTAAATTTGTTTTCAGGGTTTCCAAACCAAAACTTTCATGCAGTATGAGTTTATCATGTTTACTGCACTTGAGGCATTCATGTGATCACCATATCACATGAACACCTTAAGAGAACACAAGTGTCCACTTGGACTCAATGATGATGTTATTAGATTCTGGTCATTAAAAGTAGTAAACCTGGATTCAAGTGTGACCTCATGTCTGTCCCATTCTCATCAACCCCTTATATCAGGAACATTTGGGGGGTAAATTCTAAGGCACTGTCACGACCTGCCTCCACAGCCGTGACAAAAGAGAGGAGGCCACAATGTGAAGACTAAAATAAACAAAGACTAAAATAAAATAAATTAATGACTAAAATAAGACTAAAATAAACATTTATAGGTTGGAGGACCCAAGTGCCTTTAACCACCTTAATTAGCACCTGCAATTAGAGCACTAAACAATTTGATGAGGCACAGGGCCAAAATAGACATCTGGCAAAAACATTCACTTTGACTTATGGATTAACTGATTAACTGACTGACAGTCCCTCCAGGTGCAACCCAAATCCCTCTGAATTACGGCAACTTTGCAATGTTGTCTAATTTACTGCAGATTTGAACTACAATCTGTACTGTGTCTAAATGCTTTACGTACTCCACAGCAGAGCTACTGCTGAGTGCACATTATTGCTGCCTGTTGTTACTTTCTTGAAGTAAAACCTGTGCAGAAAGGCAAATGATAGGTTACCTTATGACAAGGAGAGAAATAATATCAGATATTTCGAATGTTGTACATAATTTGCAGGTGTCAGTAAGCCCCTATTAAAATGCAGGAGACTCAATGAACTTCCAGGAGAGCTGGGATGCCTGCAAAAACTACAACTAAAGGCTGCTAGGCAATTACCTTATGTTCTGAACTGTGGACAGAACTTTTCTACCACACAACACATCTGAATTTTAGGTGTAAATCGGGCTACTGTTGGTCAAAGAAGGAGAGGAGGAAGGCGTGTTTTAAGGGAGAGAGAGAAGTGTCAAGCCAATAGTGTAGGACTGACAGTAGGGACTTTGAATGTTGGGACTATGACAGAGAATGCTAGAGAGTTGGTTTATATGATGCAGAGAATGAAGGTGGACACTGTGTGTCCAGGAGACCAGGTGGAAAGGTAGCAGGCTAGAAGTTTAGGAGCAGGGTTCAAGTTGTTCTACCATGGGTCAGATAGGAAGAGAAATGGAGTAGGATTTATCCTGAAAGACTAGTTTGTGAGGAACATGTTGTTAGAGGTGACAGAGTGGTGATTGGTGCAGATTTCAACTTTGCAAAGAGGATTGAAATGGCTGTAGTGAACACTTTCTTCCAGAAGAGGCAGGAACATAGGGTGACATATAAGAGCGGAGGTAGAAGCACTCAGGTGGACGACATCTTGCGTAGATGTTGTAATCTGAAAGAGACCAGTGACTGTAAAGTATTGATAGGGGAGAGTGTAGCCAAACAACACAGGATGGTGGTGTTTAAAATGACTCTGGTGGTGAGGAAGATGAAGAGGATAAAGGCAGAGCAGAGGACAAAGTGGTGGAAGTTGAAAAATGAAGAATGTCGTTCAGGGAGGAGCTGAGACAGGCTCTGGGTGGTCAGGAAGTGCTCCCAGATGACTGGACCACTACAGCTAATGTGATCAGGGAGACAGGTAGGAGGGTAGTCGGTGTGTCATCAGGAAAGAGGAAAGTGGACAAGGAGACTTGGTGGTGGAATGAGGAAGTTCAGGAGTTTATACAGAGAAAGAGGTTAGCTAAGAAGAGGTGGGACACAGAGGACTGAAGAGAGTAGAAAGGAGTACAGGGAGATGCACCGTTTGGACATGTTCAGAGGAGAGACTGTGAATATATCGGTAGAAGGATGCTGAGGTTGGAGCTGCCAGGCAGGAGGTCTAGAGAAAGACCAAAGAGGAGATTTATGGATGTAGTGAGAGAGGACATGAAGTTAGTTGGTGTGAGACAAGACTGGGTTAGAGGGAGGCACATGATTCGCTGTGGTGAAACCTGAAAGGGAACAGCCGAAAGAAAAAGAAGAAGATTTGCTTTTTATGCTTTATGTCTTTTTACATATTAACTATAGTGATTTTGTGTTTATCTCTAAGCAGTTCCAAAGCATGGGTGACGTATAACTTAATACTTTTCTGTGCCTCTTTAATTCTGCGTGTCCTCACCTTTTTTCTGGCTCTCTGAAAATGTTTTGAATTTGTTATGAATTTGAGTCTTGTGTTTTCCATCTCTTTCTCTGAGAATCTCTATTTGCTCTCAGGGTGACTCTCAAACTTTATGGCTGCCTAGTAACTAGATGGGGATTTTGTTTTTTTTTACCCCATGGCTGCATTTAGTGTTTTTGCAGGACCCCATCAAAAACAAAACAAACAAAAAAAAAAAAACTCATGACTCGCCTTTGAAGGACACATACAGCACACAGCCCAAGTCCACAGTTAATAGACCTCAAAATGCCTTCAGGCTACAACCCCAGCAAAATGTTTATAGTTTTCACAGTTTATTTTGGCTGATGCTTCCACCCAGGCTGAAACACATAGGCCAAACACTTTAGCAACGTAAAGCATCAGAGACAACCAACATGTCAGTGCCAGTTGGTTTATGAATCTGTATTTGTTCTCAGTCTTGGATAAAAAATACAAAAAAACCCACAAGTCTTCAAAACCTGAAGAATATCCAGCAGCAGGTATCAGTTTCCATCATGGTGGTAATCGTTTCAAAATCAGTATAAAGACTGGAAAAGCTATTTTTGCATGATGTGCTAGTGAATACACAGTGGGAATCATTTACACTAAGAATGGCTGATCACGAAGCGTGAAGCCTAATCAAGCCTCCTTCACTGAAAACAGCTCATCTGCCTTCTGTTTAAAGGAGGTTCGTGTGTGACTAGGAATCACTGAACAATTATTCTGATCCTTTTTTTGTTCTCCATCAACAAAGAGCGTGCATGCAAATTTTTAATTTTCTAATCTCATTGTTTGTATGAGGCTCCTCAATGATGATTATGCTTTATGTGCATGGTAGCAAACTGTGGAAAACTGGAAGAGAAATTATCACTGTTCATGCACCTGATCCTAAAAATGTTATAGTGAATTCATTTTTTGGTAAAGGGGCTGTTGGTAGGCAACAGCAGATAGTGAGATACTGTGAAAGAAGCTCTTCTCACTTTTTTATCTCGACTAACATAAAATTAATTGGAAACCACCCTTGATTGTGATAATTGTGCTTCTCTTTATTTATATGAAATTAAATTAATATAAAGATCTTTTATAATGGGCCTTTTTTTTTTTTTTTTTACAAATTCCAGACATTTAATGAAAACTGAAATCAAGAAAATAATTAGATAAGAACTAGACTAATCAATGAGCAAAGTACTAGTTTTTGCTCTGCATACATGTGATGAGATTATAAAGAATTGGTATTTAGTTAAAACTATAATATCTGACTTAAGCTAGCACTAGGATGAGACTCAGTAGAAATCCTCTGCTTCACCCAGCCCTGCTCCTCCCTGCTCTGCTGTGCTCTTCTACCCCCTGCAACCCCCTACACAGCCATTCAGGTATTTATCAAATCAAGTATAATTCGATATCATTATTAACTTAAATAAGAAGATGCAAAACAAACTTCAATAATTACAAAGCCTTTTTAAGCTTTCCTGATGTCAGAATATGCAACATCATAGGCCTAATTATTAACTGAATACTGTGGGTTTGGGACTGTTGACCAGACAAAACAAGACATTTGAAAATGTCACCTTGGAATCCAGATCTTTTCAGTGGACATTTTGTAAACCAAATGATAATTCAACAGCGGCACCAATCTGTGGCTGTAGTACTACTTTTTTATCTTTTGTATGTAAAATGTTAACCGGTTGAGTAATGAAAACTGGAAATACCAAAGTACAGTATTAGTAGAGTGGGTAAAGAAATTAGTACCTCAAGTTATCTGAAGTACAAAGTAGATTCAGTAATGCACTATTGCACATTCATCTGATTTTGTTTGTGACTTTTTTCAGTATTTCCAAACTGTGTGGGCGACTCAATCTACAAAGTGGCTTTAATGAGCTTATTATCAGTCCTATTTGGTCTGTCAGTTGTTAAGAAATTTGAATTAGAACCACATCCAAGCACATTATTTATGCTGCTTAAACAATAATTAATCAGTACAGGAACAGATTGATGTACACAGCTGCTTAATTACTGAGCCAATAAAGATAATAAATATATAACTCACAGGAAACGTGTTTGTCAGAACCTACCGGTCCTCCACTTAAGATTGACAAACACACAGTCGTGTGGACACAGTAGTCTGCACACATGGACACACAGGCAGTATATAAAGAGACAGGCACATACTCATCACACCTCTGCACTCTGACTGAAAATTCTGAGCAAGCAGCTTATTACAACCCATAGTTCCTTGTTTTTGTTAGGCAGCCTCTAAGGGCCGTAGTAACTATGAACTGAGTAAGTTAGAGCTTGAAGGGCATTAGGAGGAGAGGTGGTTGGACAAAACACAGGATGTTTGCACATCCTTGCATGTTTGATGTTTGGTTTCTAATTTCCAGCTGATTGTCAGTGTTTTCTTTTGTTGGCCTTCCATAAATTTTACTACAAGCTTGTTAATGAAACTGTGTACCTGAACCACTAGACTTAGGGAAGTAGTTTTTGTGCCTAAACATAAAACCAAACCATGAACCTGAAACATATTTGTTGTTGTTATTGTGTTAAGTCAACAATTGCAATAAGATAAAGGAATTTAGCAAATCTTGACATTAGAGACATAAAAGGTATTTCTGACTAAATGTGTTTCTTGTCTTTGCATAAAATCTTTTACAACCTTTAGTTCCATTTCCATTTCAGGAGATGCTTCCATGGGTCGCGATCAGTTATTACATCAGCTCAGAAACAAAACGGAAGTCAACTTTCAACCCAGTTTCAAACTGACATCTTTTACCTTTATCTACCAACTTTCTCATCTCTTTTATTTTGTTTGTGCATCATTTTTCTCACAACCTTGTGGCACACATACTTCATTGTTTGTTTGTTTGTACATTCTAGCTGCTGGACTACGTGAGTATGGGTGACGCACTGCATTGTCCCCATTCAGCCTTGGATTGTACGGCAGTGTGTGTTTATTTGTGTATTTACATGTATGATTATGTATGCGCCACAATATAGATGTCTGAAAGCAAGAAGAAGCTTTATGGTGAATGTGTGTTTGCACTGTAAGCGCAAGCTCGCCTACAGATGAGAAGAATAACACTCATCTCTTTGTAGTACTTTCTCGTGTTTCCTGGCTCAGCTATTTAATGAAGCTGACGTTCCTTTTGAAGTGGAGAAGGAGGAGGATGAATCCAGCACATTTAGTCATGTGGTCACATCCCTGCTGGGCTTTTCACATCAAGGAAGAGTGGGCCTCTTTCCTGTTCGCCTCAGATCTGCTGCTAGCTCCATCTCTTCCTCTGGAAAGAAACTCCCTGCTGTGACACTACTGAAGACTGGCAGGGTTCAAACTTGGGAGGCCACACTGATGAAGCAGTAGCATGTATTCATATACACTCACCGGTCATTTTATTTGGTACATCTGTTTATCTCCCTGTATCTAAATATCTGTGGGCAAAAATGCCTTTGTCATCCCAGAGGTCAGAGAGGAATCACCTGAATGACTTGTTCAAGCTGATAGAAAGGCAACAGTTACTCAAATAACCACTTGTTACAACTGAGAAACCAATACAGCAACAGAAGACCATACCTCAGAACTTACCTACATACTTACCTCAGAACGGGAAACTGAGGCTACAACTGAGAAGCGCTCACAAAAATTAAAAAATTGGTCTGATGAGTCTCAATTCCTGCTGCAATAGGGTCAGAATTTTAATGTAAACAACAAACATGGACATTTCCTTGTGTCAGTGGTTACGGCTGGAGGTGGTGGTGTAATGATGTCGGGGATATTTTCTTGACAGACTGTGGGCTGCAATAACAGTTAAAGTGAACACTGTTTGAATGCGACAGCCTACATGAGTATTATTACTGACCATGTCCGTCCCTTTATGACCACAGTGTACCCATCCTCTAAAGGCTGCTGTAGGCCCAGCAGAATAATGTGCCATGTCACAAAGCTCAAATCAAGTGAAACTGGCTGCTGGAACATGGCAAAGAGTTCACTGTGTTCAAGAGGCCCCCAAGGCCTTAATCCAATAGAGCAACTTTAGGAACTGCAGGAACTGCAGTGTTATCATATCGATATGGAGCAAGGAATGTTTCCAGCACCTTGCTGAATCAGTGCCATGAAGAATTAGGTTAAAAAAGCTAAATACCCCACGCTAGCAATATGCAGCTGCTATTCAACATTGTCTTGTAGTAAAATCAGTCTCCGTACCGTCAGAACAATAAGATAGTGGGATAAAGAAAGCACAAAAGAAAAAAAAAAGGGTGGGGGGTTATAGGAGGAGGAGAAAATAAAGTAAAATTAAATTAACGAAAAGAAAAAGGGAAGGGAAAGAAGGGAAGGAGGAGAAAAGGAGAGAGGAAGAAAAGGACTCGGGCATCCTCATTATTAATGCATAACTGACTGGCGGACTCCTCCTGAGTGTCAATGTGAGCCTGAATAAATAAAGTTGTGTGTAAATAAAAGAGCTGCTCCAATATTTAAAGAGCATTAAATCAATGACAGATGCCGCAGGTGAGTGGGTTAGAGAGGGAAAGAAAATGCCTCCCCTCCTTATTCTTCACCTGTCTCTTTCTTTCTGTATTAAATATAAAAGCAGTTTCCATGTACAGTAGCTCAAAGCGGTGTGTAACAATAGGCTGTCCAGGACAGTCCTCTCTACTGCAACCACACCACAAATGTAATTATGTTTATTTAGGAAACATAATCTGTATATGGATTATGTTCCAATGCAACATATTTTTGAATAAATAAATTGCTACAGTACATTTATTAACAGAAACAAAGTCTCTATTCCACAATCCTGCATGTGGTTTGGGGAGAACACAGCCTGTCTCCAATGCTGTCAGTGCTGTTATGTTACAGTAATATAAGATCAGATGTGTTGGATGGACAAAAATACAATGTTTTTGGACATTTTACTGATGTTCATTATAAACATATTAACCTGACTATCTTAACATTCATTGTATCTTCATTTATAATTAGTAAATTATCCTTCACTTATACAGAACTTTTCTACCGTGCTGCTACCAAAAGCACTTTACACTGCTTCTCATTTGCCTATTTACACTCACAATCAATTCAATTCAACTTTATTTATATAGCGCCAATTCACAACAAAGTCATCTCAGGGCACTTTACAGAATAATGTCAAGATTATAAAGATATATAAAGAGAACCCAACAATTCCCCCTGGAGCAAGCCATAGGCAACAGTGGAGAGGAAAAACTCCCTTTAACGGAAGAAACCTCCAGCAGAACCAGGCTCAGGGTGGACGGCCATCTGCCTCGACCGGTTGGGGTGAGTGGAAAGGGGAGAGAGAAAAGAACAGAGCAACAAAAAGCAATAACAAAACATCGGGCAGATTGGTAGGACCAGTAGCTGCACGCTGGAAGACACACAGCTTCAAAGCCGGGGGACACCTGCAGAAAGGGACAGAGAGAGGGGGACAGAGGAGGACAAAGACAACTACGGGAGAGAACACACAGAGTTAATGACATACAGTGGTGAGAATCCCACTATGCAGTCGACCAACAGTCACCGGGACAATTTGGCATTGAGCTTCTAGCTCAAGCATGCTTTAACATGTGACAGAGGCCAGGAATCAAACAGCATAGAGATTGGTAAATGACTGCTGGACATCGTGAGCAGAATAGGGTTTATTGAAAACCTAATTCAGTTGTGATAACATTCTTCATGAAAACCTATTTGCATTTTCAGTTGTATAAAAAAGAACATACTGTGTGTGTGTGTGTGTGTGTTTCTATGTGGGTGGGTATGTGTGTGTGTGTGTGTGTGTGTGTGTGTGTGTGTGTGTGTGTGTGTGTGTGTGTGTGTGCTAATTTGAGTTTTTACATACATTTCTTCCATCTTTTGTTCTCTTGCCTACCCTCCCCACAGCAGGTCTCCACTCGCTCTCTAAGTATGTTTATTCCTCACACATGCTTCTCTTCTCTACACTCGTCTTTCCAGTTCTTCCTTTGCTATCACTCCATCTCTGTTCCTCTACTATTTCCTTCTAGTGTGTTTTCTAGCCGGTGTATGTGAGGCCAGCTAAAACAGATAAGGATACCCCGAGGAAGCTGTGGTAATGAGATTTAAAACAAGAGAAAGAATGAAAAAGAGTGAAACTTGATTTACATACAAGGGTTTCAGCAGTGGAAGTTATTAGACAGTAAGTTACCTACCTTGTACCAAACAAGTCCAATGGCTTTAACACCTATATAGGTCATTGGTCCCCACCCTCTCATACGGACCAAAGAAGTGTTCCCCCATGTAGGGTGGCAGGTGTCAGCACCTTCTTTGGCACCATGGCACATAGGAAATGAACTGCAGTCTCCTTTGAGAAACTCTTCTGCTTTGTTACCTCATTCCTCCACTGAACCTCTTCTTTATGAGCATTTCTGTGTCTAAATAATCTCTGTGATTGGTGCAGAGCAGGATTCTGTGATGTTGGTGGTGGAGAGGGAAACACTTAACAAACTGCTCTGTGTGATGGACGACAGCAGCCATCCTCTGCGTGATGTAGTGAAGAGACAGAGGAGCTCCTTCTGTGAGAGGCTGCTCTCTATGAACTGAAATAATTAGTTCATTGAGTTCAAGGTCTTTCCTGCCCAGAGCCAGTTTTTAATACATCAATAAGGAGGGAAGGAAGAGCAGCACTGGACTGATGTAAATAGATCTTATTACAGCACTGCTTATTGGTATTGCTTGTATTTCTTTTTAATTTCTTTTTAATGTGATTGCTTTTTTTTACTGTGGGACTGTGGTGCTGTGATTTTAACTGAGCAGTTGGAACTAACACACAATGCTTTTGCACTCTGTGCGGCCACTGGTACAAACACTGTAGGAATGCGTTAAAATCTGAATATGTGATTCATGTTAAATGTGCTCAGTGAGGTTGACAAGCAAACCAATAAATAGACTTCAGAGTGCAACACAAGATCAAATTAGTCATAAATGGGGATTTAAGGAGGATCGTTTGAGACTAATTGTCTCTTTTCTCTTATCTTGGTTCAACCCTTTCCTATATAAGAAGAAAAGAAAGAAAAACGGAGAAAAGATGTGGACGAGGCGAGAACTGGTAGAGAGCCTGGCCTTGAGCTTCCCTCTGCTCAGCAGGTGGGCTCAGGAGATGAAGAGCCCCCTTTAGAAAAAAATTGAGGGCATCTTTTAACATCCATCCAATTCTTCCTGTCTGATGCCAGAATCAACCTTGAACGCTGACCAGATCACATAATAAAAAAACAAACAAGCATGCAACGAAGAAAGACACAAACAGAGAAAGTCTTCATTACCTAAAGGAAGCCATCACGAAAAAGAAATGTTTGAGTTGTACATAACATTCCCAGTAAACATAAACCCTTACAATTCAGCCTATATGCCTGACCTGAGTCTTTGATTTTTTTCAGTCAAGCTGCATGTCAGCATTTCACACATTTCTCCTGCTGACATTTACTGATTCCCTTTATTCTCATTTCAGATTTGTGCTTTGACTGTAAATTCAAGCAATTTTCCCAATATGTTTTACTCTGCCTTTAACACAGATGCATTTTTCATCCTCTTCTAACCACAAGTCCAAACTGTGGTTCCTTTGTCTTTATCAGTACACTGCCTCAGAGTTTGTAAAATGTATTTTCTGCTTTACACGGCAAACATCATTTACACAAGATACGACAGGCATCATTAATGAGGCCAACATAATGCAAAGAGGAACTGTGTGTTAGTAGGAAACATTTGCATTCCTAGAGTCCCATTACATATCCCATTAGTAGCTGCTTAATGTAGTTTATTGTAAATGCTTTGTCTATTTTATCCAAAAGCTGCCTGGTGTATTAGCACTCTAAACAACATTACATACATTACAACAACACTATCATACACAGAATTGCCCATTGGCATATAATGCAAATGGGTAATAATGCCAGTTAATTCTGACAGCTTTTTGTTAGTTATTACCACATTCTGAGATTGCCCCATTAGCTTTTTACTGCCCTAATGTTTCAGTCAACACACTGTGATGGCCGGTGTCATCTTCTCTGCTGTGGATTGCTGGGACAGCAATGTGCATTAATCCAGTGGGCTGGCTCTATCTTGAGGGTGGAGCTGAACCCTCCACATGTTGTAGCAGAGAGAAGAACCTTTTCCAAACTCCTGTCTCCTGGACAATACCCCCTACCCACTCCCCAATATGTGCAGGTTGGACAGCGAAGCACGTTTAGACAAAACCAATCACTTTAAAGAGCTTTACAAAGCGCTACAATAAATTCTCTTCTCCTGAGGTCATTAAACTTAACAACACTTCCACCCTCACCCAGAGGGTAACTGTTACTAAATGGGACAATAATGTTGTTCTATCCAGTTTTGGCATGGCAGCATCATAGCATGCACAAACTGAAGCAGCTAAGTATTTATGTTATACAGTATATGTTATATATAACTGCTAAAATTATGAAACTAAACAAAAGTTGCAAATTTGAGCTTATACCATGTTGGAACTTTTAGATGTTACAAGTGCTGTTGGTTGTTGTTAGCACTAGGCTAAACAAATGAGTGATACTTTTTACAGAATGAAAATAAAAAGAACTTTCCTCTACACAAATAAACTGAAAAAATCTACTCATCTACTGGCCAAATGGTGACATCCTAAAATCGGAAGCTTATTTCAAGGAACTATTTTGGACTTATGGGTAAAGTTCAATTAGATTAGAAAATTGCTAAATGCAGTAAACATGACAGGAAAGCAAGTTTACCAAAAATAAATAAATATCAAATGAATCACTGGAGTGTAGAGAACATCACACAGTGACAAAAGTAAGAGGATTTACAAGAGGAATTTTTAGAGCTATGAAATGTTAGTTTTAGACCATAAGCATAAAACCTCAAGTGACTCCTCAGCTTGTTTCAATCTGAAGCAAACTTTCAAGAACAGAATCTTCTTAATAAAATTTTGTATGCAAGCTCAAAGCATCTTCATGGCCTATTTTGAGTCCTGACCTCAGGATTTATGAAACACTGCAGCAAGTCAAGTCAAGTTTTCATGTGTGCACTGCTCAACTGTGCACATACAGTGTAGATGTTATTGTTATGGGTCAAATAATGTGTGACTCTATATGTGGGTTTGGAATTATTTATGCATGAACCCTGGGGACTCTGGGGACATTGAGTTACATCTGACCGCACCTTTCTGAAGCAGAACAGAGCTTTGGAAGGAAAGAAAAATTGTGGGTTATGTTGGAGAGTAGATAGGACTGGAGGAACACACACACACACACACACACACACACACACTATAAGAAAGACCTGATTAGTGTCTTTGATTCTTTCTAGCTCTGCCTCATAATGTATAAAAAAAAGGTATATAAACTTCAGGGCACATATGATGGACTTTGAAGATTTTGTTGCCTGAGTGGGACACAAACAGCCCAGCTGTATATTTCTACGTGCAGATGGAAACAAGGAACTAATTGAAGACAATATGATTAATAGTCAAATATATTCACATACAGTGCAACATTATAGTCTCTGTATATACCAGTATACAATAACATGGTTGTTTACAGTTTCTGAGTTTTACCTTTGTTCTGTTAAGTCCTTTATTACATTTAGTTTTGTCCCAAGAGCCAATCCCTCTTCCAGCTGTTAAAGCTTGTTAAGCATTTCTGTTATCAAGCTCTTTTATAAAAACAGCAGATGGTGAAATATTTTACTATATCAAACAGGATTATGCAAAATTTCAACAGGCATTACAACAACTTTGTTTTTTATTTATTGTTAGACTTTGTAACACTATTGGAATTGTTTAGGTCATTGGGCACTTTACACCAGTATCTTCCTAGACACTTCTTTTTTTCTTTTATCCTAAAGAGAAGTCATAAGACTTTAAGACATGTTCTTGAACTTTTCTAGCATGGATAAACACCCCACCAGTGCCCACAAAAGGGCATGAAAATACATAGGACTCTTACACAGAACCTGAAAGTAAATGTTGAAAAACGAAAAATTGAAACCACAAGTGTCTTCTTGTGCTAGTCCCAAGTCTTAATAAATGCAGAGGATTGTGTCAGGAAGGGTATCCAACGTTAAACACATGCCAAATTAAACATGAGAATCATGATTTCCAAACCGAATCGGTCGGGACGCAGGTTAATGACTGCCACTGATCCTGTTAACCTACAGGGTGTCGATGCAAATTGGGCCACTGTTGGTCAAAGAAGGAGAGGAGGAAGTTGGGACTATGACAGGGAAGGTTAGAGAGTTGGTTGATATGATGTAGAGAAGGAAGGTGGATATACAGTGTGTCCAGGAGACCAGGTGGAAAGGTAGCAAGGCTAGAAGTTTAGGAGCAGGGTTCAAGTTG
Source organism: Channa argus (assembly GCF_033026475.1). Lineage (NCBI taxonomy): Eukaryota > Metazoa > Chordata > Actinopteri > Anabantiformes > Channidae > Channa > Channa argus. Next base: position 18,415,134 of record NC_090199.1, read on the forward strand.
TTCTACCATGGGTCAGATAGGAAGAGAAATGGAGTAGGATTTATCCTAAGAGAGGAGTTTGTGAGGAATGTTCTAGAGGTGAAAAGAGTATCAGACAGGTTGATGAATCTATAGCTGGAAATTGAAGGGGTAATGTTCAATGTTGTTAGTTGTTATGCCCCACAGGTAGGGTGTGAGTTAGAAGAGAAGGAGACAGTCTGGAGTGAGTTAGATGAAGTGATGCAGAGCATCCCCAGAAGTGAGAGAGTGGTGATTGGGGCAGATTTCAGTGGACATGTAGGTGAAGGGAACAGAGGTGATGAGAATGTGATGGGCAGGTTTGGTCTTCAGGACAGGACGCAGAAGGACAGATGGTGGTAGACTTTGCAAAGAGGATGGAAATGGCTGTAGTGAACACTTTCTTCCAGAAGAGGCTGGAACATAGGGTGACATATAAGAGCAGAGGTAGAAACACTCAGGTGGACGACATCTTGTGTAGACGTTGTAATCTGAAAGAGATCAGTGACTGTAAAGTATTGATAGGGGAGAGTTTAGCCAGACAACACAGAATGATGGAGTGTAAAATGACTCTGGTGGTGAGGAAGTGTAGTTTTCAGGGAAGAGCTGAGACAGAGTCTGGGTGGGTAAAGTGGACAAAGCGACTTGGTGGTGGAACAACGAAGTTCAGGAGTGTATACAGAGAAAGAGGTTAGCTAAGAAGAAGTGGGACACAGAGAGGACTGAAGAGAGTAGACAGGAGTACAGGGAGATGCAGCGTAAGGTGAAGGTAGAGGTGGCAAAGGCCAAACAAAGAGCATATGAGGACTTGTATCATAGGTTGGACAGTAAGGAGGGAGAAGTCGATTTGTACAGGTTGGCAAGGTAGAATAGATAGATGGAAGGATGTGCAGCAGGTTAGTGTGATTAAAGATAAGAATGGAAATGTATTGACAGGTGCCAGGAGGGTGTTGGGAAGATGCAAGGAGAACTTTAAAGAGTTGATGAATGAGGAAAATGAAAGGGAACGCAGATTGAAGAGGTGACTGGTGTGGAGCAGGAAGTAGCAAGTAGTAGGAGTGAAGTGAGGAGGACGTTGAAGAGGATGAAGAGTGGAAAGGCAGTTGGTCCTGATGACATACCTGTGGAGGTATGGAAGTGTCTAGGAGAGGTGGCAGTAGAGTTTCTGACTAGTTTGTTTAACAAGATCTTGGAGAGTGAGAGGATGCCCGAGGACTAGAGGAGAAGTGTACTGGTGCCCATTTTTAAGAACAAGGGAGATAAGCAGAGCTGTGGCAACTACAGAGGAATAAAGCTAATGAGCCAAACAATGAAGTTGTGGTAAAGAGTAGTGGAAGCTAAGCTAAGGGCAGAGGTGAACATTTGTGAGCAGCAATATGGCTTCATGACTAGAAAGAGAACAACAGATGCAGTATTTGCTTTGAGGATGCTGATGAAGTACAGAGAAGGTCATAGGGAGTTGCATTGTGTCCTCGAAGATTTAGAGAAAGCGTATGACAGGGTGCAGAGATAGTAGCTGTGGTGTTGTATGAGGAAGTCTGGAGTGGCAGAGAAGTATGTTAGAGTGGTGGAGGACATGTATGAGAGCTGTAAGACCGTGGTGAGGTGTGCTGTAGGTGTGACAGAGGAGTTACAGGTGGAGGTGGGTCTGCATCAAGGATCAGCTCTGAGCCCCTTCTTGTTTGCTCTGGTGATGGACAGGCTGACAGATGAGGTTAGACAAGAATCTCCATGGACTATGATGTTTGCAGATGACATTGTGATTTGTACTGAGAACAGGGAGCAGGTGGAAGAAAATCTAAAGAGGTGAAGGTCTGCTTTTGGACATGTTCAGAAGAGAGACTGTGAATATATCTGTAGAAGGATGCTGAGGTTGGAACTGCCAGGCAGGAGGTCTAGAGGAAGACCAAAGAGATTTATGGATGTAGTGAGAGAGGACATGAGGTTAGTTGGTGTGAGAGAAGAGGATGCAGAGGACAGGGTTAGATGGAGGAAGATTACTAATTAATGCATTAAGTTTAAATTTAAGTTATATAAAAAATATAAAACAGAAGAAGTGTCTTTCTATGCAAACAAGACAAGGAGATGCTTGTCTTCTGGTGGCAGGACAGCAGGACAAGTTTTGTTAGAATTTTAAAAAGTACTGATGATGAATGATGAAAATATTATTGTAATGTAAACATATCCTCATTTTGCCTAAGAAAGAAATTCCAAGTAAGAAGACATTCATCGATGTCAGAATCTTTGTAAAAATTGTGGGTTATAAGAAGAATTTGGTGAATGAGGATCGATATTAGTAAAATTCTGTGATGTTTGTATGCAGCTTCATGTATACTGGATAAAACTGCATGTTCCAACTAGAAAACAAAGGGATTTTTTTTCAGGGGATAAAAAATGGGCTACATATTCTCCTGACAAGCAACCTCTTGTGGCCAGAAATTAATGTTGTTAGTATAAGTAGTTTGTTAAAGCAACTTAAGGTAAAATACAGCAGAAACTCAAATAAATATTCAAACATAATGTATCTATCTTCCCAGAGAGCTGGACAATGGCTCTTTATGTAAAGCGAAGCTCTGAAGTTAACACCCAGACATAAGACTGATAACAATAACCATACATCACAAATGTACACAATGACAACAAAGTGTTTTGATTTGAACAGTAAATCTTATAAACTCAGTGGTGTTGAATCAAGGTCAAATATTTAGTGATTTGAATTTTTACTTTTTGAGGTCTAGAGTCTGGCCGTGGGCTATTCCTCACAACTGTTCATTTTCATTTATTAAAAGATGACATTTTACATTCTTTTTGCATTTACGAGGTCACTGCCTCATAAATGCTCCAGGCAGAGATTCATTGGAACTGATACGGGCATTAATGAAACTCAGTGTAGGTGATTAAGTATTTAATTAGCTTGTTTCTGTATTAAAGCCTCTAGCTATTTATTTGTACAGTATATGTTTTCCCTCTGCCTCAATACAAAGCAGGGCAGCTTGTTGCTCTAAATTTGCCAGTCTTTATAAAAATACAAATAAAAATGTTAACAATAATTGCAAAACTGTACAATGTGACCACGGGCAAACAACACAGATGGTGGAGAATAATGCCACAAGCTCAAATCATACTTTATCATCATCTAATACTTTAAATTTGACTGTCTGTAGCTGCTGTGGAACATTATTTTACACATTTGTCTTGCCAACATAAGCGATAGACAGATTCAGCTATTATACAACCCCAATTTAATAAAAGTTGGGACGAAGTGTGAAATGTAACTAAAAAAAGAATGCAATGATTTGATAATCTCATCAGCCCATATTTTATTCACAATAGAACATAAACAACATATCAGATGTTGAAACTATATTATATATATTATATATTTTAAGATCTCGTGGAATTTCAATTTCATTGAAAATATTAGCTCATTGTGAATTTGATTGCAGCAACACATCTCAAAAAAGTCCCAACGTTTTTGAATTGGGTTGTATTTTTCTGCTCGTGATATTTACTGAGGTGGAAGAGAAGGCACATGATGATCTCTTATAGTCCTTATTTTCATAAACCATGCAAAACCACAAAACAGCAGCTTGTTCCCCATAATAATTATCTTTGGGGTAACATATAATCTACCTGAAAACTAGTGCAGATTCACTCCACTCCAATAACACTTTTTTCCCTATGAATTTTTCAAATCAACTGTGACTGGCAGAGTTTAGATGATTGTTTAAACATGATGATCGAGACCTTGATACTTTAGCCTCTGCAAATCCGATCACAGACAACATTTAGGCAGTAATTTACTGACTCTATCCTCAGTTGGGACACCAGCGCTTGCAGCTTCTTCACTGACTGACATGTCACAACCTGAAACAGACCTGTGGAAAACATTGTGTGCATCCAGTCCAAGGGGGAACACAGAACTGCCAGACCCAACCCAAGAGACCCAAACATAATCTAGTTTCAAAATACTGTCAGTCCAAATAGAGCCAAGAAACACAAATACCGACAGTAGTGTGAGGATTTATTAATTAACTTGATCAATTAATAAGCAGCTGCAGTGAAAATGAGCAGCAATATAATGACATTGTTGTTCTCTGAAGGTGAAATTCAAATAATGTCTTTTATTCTCCATGCACTATCACAATACGTCTATAGAAATTTAGTTAAACATTATGTGGATAACAATAATCTAGTTAGTCTCTGCCAATCAAGCTCCTTCAAACTGTCAGACGTTTATACCAACAAAACCTCACACTCATTTTATTCTGGAACAAACACTGTACCCTGAGCGAAGTGCACTGCCAGAGGTTGGAGCAAAGTATAGCTCCCTGAGGGCAGAAAGGCAGCCTTCTGAAGAGCTTTCCGTTATCTTGCTTGTATCTCTGGGTCACTGTACTGATGTAGATAATCCTTCCATCCTTTAAACTCCCTTCCCAAGGTTTGAAATGACAATCTCTGTTCTTTGCAAGTTTTGGTCACTGTGTTGACTTGTCTTGAAGGAAATCAAGGTTATGTTTCCATTTTCAAGCAGATGTCTCTTGTTACCTCGGTGCTCTGTGGCAGAAAAGCCTCCATCTTACAATATACACCGATCAGGCATAACATCATGACTACCTTTGCAATTTGATGCATTCAATTTAATGCAATTGAGGTCAAATAGGGAATTGGAGTTGTACAGGAGTCCATAATAAGAAAATGTAGTTCTAATATTTTGGCCACCTCATTCATTTAAAATTGTTCATGCAGGGTCATACTGGGTCTGACAGACCCTAAGAGGACGTGTGAGCATGACACTAATGTCTAATAAAAAGGGAAGCACAATTTTATGTTTTGGCAAACTTGACCCTGTGGAAAAACAATATTTGGATGCCGGAACTCCCAAAGAGAAGAAGTTAACAACCAGTGACAATTTTCACATAATTCTTCACTTTCACTGCTCTTCGCCCGCAGCTATTTGCTGTCCCTGAAGGTTTCTGAGACAACAATGGGAAATAATCAGAACTCTGCAGAGCTGGTGCCACATGAGAAACCATGAACTCTATATTCCCTTTTTATGCACCTAGCTAATCTTTTCAGAGCAGTGGCTGTTATCCTAATGTGTATTTTATTTTTGCTGAAGTTTCTGACTGACTATGCAGTCTTTGACACACTTGGCAATGTTTTTCTTTTTCTCATTTGCCTGAGGACCGTCATTCCCTCTGGACATACACTGCTTTAAGCTATGTTTTATCTTTTGATGCAACTTTGATTTCAATGCATGCACTCTGCATATGTATTTATTCAGTTCTTTACCTTAGTTGACACTAAGCCTTCTGGTGCACCAGCACTGTACGTTTCCCAGGCTGATTAGTAATATTTAATTCAGCAACGTATGATTTCTCTTCATACGGACATGTATTGTTATTTCATTTCATCACACTGATACATGAAGGTGAGGAATGCCACTTTAACTCAGTCACATGTACATATCACACTTCAAAAGTTGTCAAACTGTGAGGTGCACCTCACCAGGAAGTTTAAAAAAGAGATACATGAGCCAAAGGTATGCATTACAGTCATATGTTAGAGCAGAAATTAAGGTAGACTAATGAACTACTGTGTCTCGTAATCATTATCTAAACATATTTTAGATTATCTCTAGTGGTGTGGGGAATTAATGTCCACAAATTCACTCTGGAAATCCTAGAAATAAGGGGGCTCCCTAAAACTCCAGTTACCTGTGAATAATCTGGTAACATTAATAGCACTTTCAATGCCCATACAGACCCTAAAACACTAAAATAAAAAATGAATTGCCTCTATTTACAGTGATTGTCAGTTATCATATTATGTTAAATTGTACTACATTTACATTGTTACAATTACATAAATTAAAAGAACAAAATCATGACTTCCATTACTTGTTCCCATCACATGAAGACACACAGAAAGGAGTTCACAAGGCTCAACTAGAAAAGAAAAATCTCACTGATTCTTTTCAAACTCAAAAACAGAGAACAGTGATGCATTCTTCTACACAGCATTATTAGTGGGAGAGCTGTAAGCACAGCTCTCACACTATTGAGATCCTTTTCTTTATTATTATTATTATTATTATTATTATTATTAGTGTGATTGCTGAAAGCAATCATTAGTGTGATTGCTTTCAGCAATCACACTATTGTTGTTTCCAGTATTTAATTTTATTATTAGTGTGATTGCTGAAAGCAATCGCACTATTGTTGTTTTTATTATTATTCCGGATTCTTCCGTCCGTTTTTCGGCATGCTAAAAGTCCTAAGTGCTAAAAGCTGTAAACATGGTTCCAACTGTAATATGTTCAGCATGGTTGGGAGAGGTGTGCTATTACCCTGTGTGCTGATAGCTAATGTACTGTAATTATTATGAATATTAATATGAATTTTTTTTGAATGGAAAGTCTATGGGAGTGATGTTTAAACTGCAATATCTCAAAAACTACACATGGTAGCATGATGCAGCTTTGTGGGATGCTGTCCCATGATGAAGTGCTTCACATGTTACATCGTGAGCTCCATAGCGCCAACGTGTGGTCAGCTATCAGCATGTTTTTGTGCGTTTTTTGACACGCTACTACTCCTACACGCTTACAGCTAGAAACATGGTTCCAACTGTAATATGTTAAGTACAGTTAGGAGAGATGATGTATTACTCTGTGGGCTGACAGCTGATGTACAATAATTGTTATGAATATTTGTATGATTTTTACTTTGCATTGCCGTCTATGGGAGCAATCTTCACATAGCTATATCTCCTAAACTACACGTGATATTGTTATGAAACCTTGTTTACTACTGTCCCATGATAAAGTGCTTCACATGTTACAGCGTGGGCTCTCTAGCGCCACCGTGTGGTCAGTTATCAGCATGTTTATGTTAGTTGTTTTGACATGCTACTAGTCCTACACGCTTACAGCTAGAAACATGGTTCCAACTGTAACATGTTAAGTACAGATAGGAGAGTTGATGTATTACTCTGTGGGCTGACAGCTGATGTACAATAATTAGTATGAATATTTGTATGATTTGTTTGTTGCCGTCTATGAGAGCAATCTTCACATGGCTGTATCTCGGAAACTACACGTGATATTGTTATGAAACTTTCAGGAAAGCTGCCCCATGATGAAATGCTTCACATGTTACAGTGTGGGCTCTCTAGCGCCACCGTGTGGTCAGTTATTTAACTCGTTTTTTAACTCAAAAAAATTTTTTTTTTCTTTCTGATTTCACTTCTATATTGTACAGGGCCTTTAGTACTACCACTGGCGGCCGTTCGCGGTACTGCAACTGTTTCGATCTTTTTTTTTTAAGCTAATGCAATGACTGACTTGAATGAAACTTTACAAATATGTGCAGGACACTGCCCTGAACACGCGTGTTAAACGTTTATCCACTGGGGGGCGCTATTGTAGGTGTTTTTTTTTTTTTGTATTTTATCCTCAGAACTTCATGAGTGTTGAGAGGGCAAGATGGCAACAGGTGATTCCTTTGGACAGGCTGCCATCTGCTGGAGAGTTGGTGAATAGCAATTGAAAACTTCTTCATTGTTTCATGTGCTTTCACTAGTTGTTCAATATTTTAAAAAACTACACATGCTACAGTGTTGCCTGTCGCTTCTACAACGTTCAGAGCTGCAGATTCGGCGATGGCTGCAGCAGGTGCGGCGGCTGGCTTTCAGCAATCACACGCATTTTCTGTAGGAAATGCCCATTCTAGTTATTATTATTATTACGGATTCTTCCGTACGTTTTTCGGCGTGCTGTAAGTCCTGAATGCTAAAAGCTGCAAACATGGTTCCAACTGTAATATGTTAAGCATGGTTGGGAGAGGTGTGCTCACTACCCTGTGTGCTGATAGCTAATGTACTGTAATTATTATGAATATTAATATGAATTTTTTTTTGAATGGAAAGTCTATGGAAGTGATGTTTAAACTGCAATATCTCTAAAACTACACATGGTAGCATGATGCAGCTTTGTGGGATGCTGTCCCATGATGAAGTGCTTCACATGTTACAGCGTGGGCTCTATAGCGCCACCGTGTGGTCAGATATCAACATGTTTATGTGCGTTTTTTGACATGCTACTAGTCCTACACGCTTACAGCTAGAAACATGGTTCCAACTGTAATATGTTAAGTACAGTTAGGAGAGTTCATGTATTACTCTGTGGGCTGACAGCTGATGTACAATAATTGTTATGAATATTTGTATGATTTGTTTTTTGCATTGCCGTCTATGAGAGCAATCTTAATACTGCAATATCTCAAAAACTACACATGGTAGCATGATGCAGCTTTGTGTAGTGCTGTCCCATGATGAAGTGCTTCACATGTTACAGCGTGGGCTCTATAGCGCCACCGTGTGGTCAGATATCAGCATGTTTATGTTAGTTGTTTTGACATGCAACTAGTCCTACACGCTTACAGCTAGAAACATGGTTCCAACTGTAATATGTTAAGTACAGATAGGAGAGTTGATGTATTACTCTGTGGGCTGACAGCTGATGTACAATAATTAGTATGAATATTTGTATGATTTGTTTGTTGCCGTCTATGAGAGCAATCTTCACATGGCTGTATCTCGGAAACTACACGTGATATTGTTATGAAACTTTCAGGAAAGCTGCCCCATGATGAAATGCTTCACATGTTACAGTGTGGGCTCTCTAGCGCCACCGTGTGGTCAGTTATTTAACTCGTTTTTTAACTCAAAAAAATTTTTTTTTTCTTTCTGATTTCACTTCTATATTGTACAGGGCCTTTAGTACTACCACGTGCGCCACCTGGCGGTCGTTCGCGGTACTGCAACTCACTAGTTGTTCAATATTTTAAAAAACTACACATGCTACAGTGTTTCCTGTCGCTTCTACAACTTTCAAAGCTGCAGATTCGGCGATGGCTGCAGCAGGTGCAGCGGCTGGCTTTCAGCAATCACACGCATTTTCTGCAGGAAATGCCCATTCTAGTTATTATTATAGCTCGTTTTTCGGTCGCTATCTAGTCCTAGACGGTTTGTCGTAGAAACTTCGTTCCACTTCCTAAACGTAGGTCCCTTTTAGGACAGGGGTGGTATTACTTTTCTCATTAATAACTTTTATACTTTTTATTATATTTCACTTTTTATGAACTTTTTTTCCCATAGAAAATGAATGGAAGGCACTTAAAATTTCCCTTCAACTTGCCACTTTTCATCTGCCTCTTGTGTCGTCATACTTTGGAGTAGAAACTTCATTTAAAGTTTATACGGGTCTAGTCCCTTTCAACTTTTTCTGGGTGGATCAGCTTCTTTCTATCTTTTATACTTTTTGAATAATCGCAGTTTTAGTTTTAGGCAACTTTTGGAGCTTTTTCAACTTTTCCATTAGTGTGTATTGCGGAATGTTGGAGCAGCTAGAGTGGGTGACATCACACGCACTCTAACTTTTCAGCTTCCACTTTTAGCAACATTTTTCCTTCTTTTCCTTCTTTCCTTCAGTCAACTTTAATCTTACATAAACAAACTATACATCAGAATGTAGGTATTTTTGTGTTCTTTCAGTAAATGTAACTCTCATAGTGACAGGACTGACGGTTCTTTCTCCAAGTGTCCAGAAGCAGAGAGAGTGCCGGCTGAAACTCCCATTGGAGCCCATTATAACAGAGGTTCTTAAATTCTAATCAAATCACAAACGGGGGGCTGTTTTAAAATCGCCACCACGCCTTCATTTTATGGTGTATCTTCAAATAAAGTACATCAGTGTGTTCATTGAAGCCTTTTGTCACTCACAGTTTTTGAATTGTTTCGATAGGACTAATACTTTTTCATATTTTGAGCATTTTGCGAGGCATAGTCTCAGCACTTTTCCAGCCTGCCTTTGCATTTGGCTCACATGACTCAGCAGGCAGGCAACGGGCAGCAGTCATTGTCATGGTAACGGACACAGCTGCATGACGTCATGTAATCAGCCTCAGAGCTGTGTCCACACACTTTACCTGAGTTTTTCTCCCTCAACATACACAGTGGAGACACACACAGACACACACCCTCACAGACAGGAAATACCCTTTCAAAATAAAAGCCTTTCATAATATTTTATCCACTTTTTAGCATTTAAATGCTAAAATGACTTTGTGGTAAAGTTTCCCTACACACACCCTCACAGACAGGAAACACTTTCAAAATAAAAGCCTTTTATCATTCTTATTTTAATTATTTAGCATTTAAATGCTAAAATAAGTTTGTTTTGAAGTCTCCCTACAGTGGACACACAAACTACCACACAGACACAGACAGGAAACACACTTTCAAATTAAAAGCTCTTTTCAACTTTTTTTTTCAACAGTTTTTCAGCATTAAAATGGTTCCTTCATTTCTAAGTAGTTACTTCTAGCTTTTTTCTTTACACTTTAATAGCAACTTTTTTACTTTGCTTCTTTTTTTGTTTCTTTTAACTTTGGGAATATTTACCTTTTCCTTTGTTTCTTACTACTTCTTTCCACTTTTGTTAATCAAGTTGTTGCTTTTTCACTTACTTTTTTCTTTACACTTTCAATAGGAACTTTTTACTTTGCTTCTTTTTCTGTTTCTTTACACTTTAAATATCAACTTTTTACTTATTTACTTCCTCCATTGTTACTTTCTACTTTTTTTCTTTTCTGAATTCAACTTTTCCTGGGATTTTGGATTTTTTCTTTTTCTTGTCATCTTCTTCTTTCTCTTTTTGTTTGTATTTATCTCTCTTCAGCGTTTGCGGCTTTGAACGTACAAACGCCTCTGCTCTCAGCAGCTTCTGAGCGGTCGGCCTCTACCGGGCGACTTAACAGCTCTCCCACGTAATTTCCTTGGAAATTGCCTTTTCTAGTTATTATTATTATTTTTATTTCGCCGTTTTTCGGTCACTATCTCCTCCTAGACGGTTTGTCGTAGAAACTCCGTTCCACTTCCTAATCGTAGGTCTCTTTTAGGACATGTGGGCTATTACTTTTCTCATTAATAACTTTTATACTTTTTACTATATTTCACTTTTTATCAACTTTTCTTCCCATTGAAAATGAATGGAAGCCACTTAAAACTTCCCTTCAACTTGCCACTTTTCATCTGCCTCTTGTGTCGTCATACTTTGGAGTAGAAACTTCATTTAAAGTTTATACGGGTCTAGTCCCTTTCAACTTTTTCTGTGTTGATCAGCTTCTTTGTATCTTTTATACTTTTTGAATAATCGCAGTTTTAGTTTTAGGCAACTTTTGGAGCTTTTTCAACTTTTCCATTAGTGTGTATTGCGGAATGTTGGAGCAGCTAGAGTGGGTGACATCACACGCACTCTAACTTTTCAGCTTCCACTTTTAGCAACTTTTTTCCTTCTTTTCCTTCTTTCCTTCAGTCAACTTTAATCTTACATAAACAAACTATACATCAGAATGTAGGTATTTTTGTCTTCTTTCAGTAAATGTAACTCTCATAGTGACAGGACTGACGGTTCTTTCACCAAGTGTCCAGAAGCAGAGAGAGTGCCGTCTGAAACTCCCATTGGAGCCCATTATAACAGAGGTTCTTAAATTCTAATCAAATCACAAACGGGGGGCTGTTTTAAAATCGCCACCACGCCTTCATTTTATGGAGTATCTTCAAATAAAGTACATCAGTGTGTTCATTGAAGCCTTTTGTCACTCACAGTTTTTGGATTGTTTCGATAGGACTAATACCTTTTCATATTTTGAGCATTTTGCGAGGCATAGTCTCAGCAATTTTCCAGCCTGCCTTTGCATTTGGCTCACATGACTCAGCAGGCGGGCAGCAGTCATTGTCATGGTAACGGACACAGCTGCATGACGTCATGTAATCAGCCTCAGAGCTGTGTCCACACACTTTACCTGAGTTTTTCTCCCTCAACATACACAGTGGAGACAGACACACACACACACCCTCACAGACAGGAAACACTTTCAAAATAAAAGCCTTTCATAATATTTTATCCACTTTTTAGCATTTAAATGCTAAAATGACTTTGTGGTGAAGTTTCCCTACACACACACCCTCACAGATAGGAAACACACTTTCAAAATAAAAGCCTTTTATCATTCTTATTTTAATTATTTAGCATTTAAATGCTAAAATGAGTTTGTTTTGAAGTCTCCCTACAGTGGACACACAAACTACCACACAGACAGGAAACACACTTTCAAATTAAAAGCTCTTTTCAACTTTTTTTTTTTCAACAGTTTTTCAGCATTAAAATGGTTCCTTCATTTCTAAGTAGTTACTTCTAGCTTTTTTCTTTACACTTTAATAGCAACTTTTTTACTTTGCTTCTTTTTTTGTTTCTTTTAACTTTGGGAATATTTACCTTTTCCTTTGTTTCTTACTACTTCTTTCCACTTTTGTTAATCAAGTTGTTGCTTTTTCACTTCTTCCTTTACACTTTTAATAGCAACTTTTTTACTTTGCTTCTTTCTTTGTTTCTTTTAACTTTGGGAATATTTACCTTTTCCTTTGTTTCTTACTACTTCTTTCCACTTTTGTTAATCAAGTTGTTGCTTTTTCACTTCTTACTTTTTTCTTTACACTTTCAATAGCAACTTTTCATTTTGCTTCTTTTTCTGTTTCTTTACACTTTAAATATCAACTTTTTACTTATTTACTTCCTCCATTGTTACTTTCTACTTTTTTTCTTTTCTGAATTCAACTTTTCCTGGGATTTTGGATTTTTTCCTTTTCTTGTCATCTTCTTCTTTCTCTTTTTGTTTGTATTTATCTCTCTTCAGCGTTTGCGGCTTTGAACGTACAAACGCCTCTGCTCTCAGCAGCTTCTGAGCGGTCGGCCTCTACCGGGCGACTTAACAGCTCTCCCACGTAATTTCCTTGGAAATTGCCTTTTCTAGTTATTATTATTATTTTTATTTCGCCGTTTTTCGGTCACTATCTCCTCCTAGACGGTTTGTCGTAGAAACTCCGTTCCACTTCCTAATCGTAGGTCTCTTTTAGGACATGTGGGCTATTACTTTTCTCATTAATAACTTTTATACTTTTTATTATATTTCACTTTTTATCAACTTTTCTTCCCATTGAAAATGAATGGAAGCCACTTAAAATTTCCCTTCAACTTGCCACTTTTCATCTGCCTCTTGTGTCGTCATACTTTGGAGTAGAAACTTCATTTAAAGTTTATACGGGTCTAGTCCCTTTCAACTTTTTCTGTGTTGATCAGCTTCTTTGTATCTTTTATACTTTTTGAATAATCGCAGTTTTAGTTTTAGGCAACTTTTGGAGCTTTTTCAACTTTTCCATTAGTGTGTATTGCGGAATGTTGGAGCAGCTAGAGTGGGTGACATCACACGCACTCTAACTTTTCAGCTTCCACTTTTAGCAACATTTTTCCTTCTTTTCCTTCTTTCCTTCAGTCAACTTTAATCTTACATAAACAAACTATACATCAGAATGTAGGTATTTTTGTCTTCTTTCAGTAAATGTAACTCTCATAGTGACAGGACTGACGGTTCTTTCACCAAGTGTCCAGAAGCAGAGAGAGTGCCGTCTGAAACTCCCATTGGAGCCCATTATAACAGAGGTTCTTAAATTCTAATCAAATCACAAACGGGGGGCTGTTTTAAAATCGCCACCACGCCTTCATTTTATGGAGTATCTTCAAATAAAGTACATCAGTGTGTTCATTGAAGCCTTTTGTCACTCACAGTTTTTGGATTGTTTCGATAGGACTAATACCTTTTCATATTTTGAGCATTTTGCGAGGCATAGTCTCAGCAATTTTCCAGCCTGCCTTTGCATTTGGCTCACATGACTCAGCAGGCGGGCAGCAGTCATTGTCATGGTAACGGACACAGCTGCATGAGATCATGTAATCAGCCTCAGAGCTGTGTCCACACACTTTACCTGAGTTTTTCGCCCTCAACATACACAGTGGAGACAGACACACACACACACCCTCACAGACAGGAAACACTTTCAAAATAAAAGCCTTTCATAATATTTTATCCACTTTTTAGCATTTAAATGCTAAAATGACTTTGTGGTGAAGTTTCCCTACACACACACCCTCACAGACAGGAAACACACTTTCAAAATAAAAGCCTTTTATCATTCTTATTTTAATTATTTAGCATTTAAATGCTAAAATGAGTTTGTTTTGAAGTCTCCCTACAGTGGACACACAAACTACCACACAGACAGGAAACACACTTTCAAATTAAAAGCTCTTTTCAACTTTTTTTTTTTCAACAGTTTTTCAGCATTAAAATGGTTCCTTCATTTCTAAGTAGTTACTTCTAGCTTTTTTCTTTACACTTTAATAGCAACTTTTTTACTTTGCTTCTTTTTTTGTTTCTTTTAACTTTGGGAATATTTACCTTTTCCTTTGTTTCTTACTACTTCTTTCCACTTTTGTTAATCAAGTTGTTGCTTTTTCACTTCTTCCTTTACACTTTTAATAGCAACTTTTTTACTTTGCTTCTTTCTTTGTTTCTTTTAACTTTGGGAATATTTACCTTTTCCTTTGTTTCTTACTACTTCTTTCCACTTTTGTTAATCAAGTTGTTGCTTTTTCACTTCTTACTTTTTTCTTTACACTTTCAATAGCAACTTTTCATTTTGCTTCTTTTTCTGTTTCTTTACACTTTAAATATCAACTTTTTACTTATTTACTTCCTCCATTGTTACTTTCTACTTTTTTTCTTTTCTGAATTCAACTTTTCCTGGGATTTTGGATTTTTTCCTTTTCTTGTCATCTTCTTCTTTCTCTTTTTGTTTGTATTTATCTCTCTTCAGCGTTTGCGGCTTTGAACGTACAAACGCCTCTGCTCTCAGCAGCTTCTGAGCGGTCGGCCTCTACCGGGCGACTTAACAGCTCTCCCACGTAATTTCCTTGGAAATTGCCTTTTCTAGTTATTATTATTATTTTTATTTCGCCGTTTTTCGGTCACTATCTCCTCCTAGACGGTTTGTCGTAGAAACTCCGTTCCACTTCCTAATCGTAGGTCTCTTTTAGGACATGTGGGCTATTACTTTTCTCATTAATAACTTTTATACTTTTTATTATATTTCACTTTTTATCAACTTTTCTTCCCATTGAAAATGAATGGAAGCCACTTAAAACTTCCCTTCAACTTGCCACTTTTCATCTGCCTCTTGTGTCGTCATACTTTGGAGTAGAAACTTCATTTAAAGTTTATACGGGTCTAGTCCCTTTCAACTTTTTCTGTGTTGATCAGCTTCTTTGTATCTTTTATACTTTTTGAATAATCGCAGTTTTAGTTTTAGGCAACTTTTGGAGCTTTTTCAACTTTTCCATTAGTGTGTATTGCGGAATGTTGGAGCAGCTAGAGTGGGTGACATCACACGCACTCTAACTTTTCAGCTTCCACTTTTAGCAACTTTTTTCCTTCTTTTCCTTCTTTCCTTCAGTCAACTTTAATCTTACATAAACAAACTATACATCAGAATGTAGGTATTTTTGTCTTCTTTCAGTAAATGTAACTCTCATAGTGACAGGACTGACGGTTCTTTCTCCAAGTGTCCAGAAGCAGAGAGAGTGCCGTCAAAACTCCCATTGGAGCCCATTATAACAGAGGTTCTTAAATTCTAATCAAATCACAAACGGGGGGCTGTTTTAAAATCGCCACCACGCCTTCATTTTATGGAGTATCTTCAAATAAAGTACATCAGTGTGTTCATTGAAGCCTTTTGTCACTCACAGTTTTTGGATTGTTTCGATAGGACTAATACCTTTTCATATTTTGAGCATTTTGCGAGGCATAGTCTCAGCACTTTTCCAGCCTGCCTTTGCATTTGGCTCACATGACTCAGCAGGCAGGCAGCGGGCAGCAGTCATTGTCATGGTAACGGACACAGCTGCATGACGTCATGTAATCAGCCTCAGAGCTGTGTCCACACACTTTACCTGAGTTTTTCTCCCTCAACATACACAGTGGAGACAGACACACACACACACCCTCACAGACAGGAAACACTTTCAAAATAAAAGCCTTTCATAATATTTTATCCACTTTTTAGCATTTAAATGCTAAAATGACTTTGTGGTGAAGTTTCCCTACACACACACCCTCACAGACAGGAAACACACTTTCAAAATAAAAGCCTTTTATCATTCTTATTTTAATTATTTAGCATTTAAATGCTAAAATGAGTTTGTTTTGAAGTCTCCCTACAGTGGACACACAAACTACCACACAGACACAGACAGGAAACACACTTTCAAATTAAAAGCTCTTTTCAACTTTTTTTTTTTCAACAGTTTTTCAGCATTAAAATGGTTCCTTCATTTCTAAGTAGTTACTTCTAGCTTTTTTCTTTACACTTTAATAGCAACTTTTTTACTTTGCTTCTTTTTTTGTTTCTTTTAACTTTGGGAATATTTACCTTTTCCTTTGTTTCTTACTACTTCTTTCCACTTTTGTTAATCAAGTTGTTGCTTTTTCACTTCTTCCTTTACACTTTTAATAGCAACTTTTTTACTTTGCTTCTTTCTTTGTTTCTTTTAACTTTGGGAATATTTACCTTTTCCTTTGTTTCTTACTACTTCTTTCCACTTTTGTTAATCAAGTTGTTGCTTTTTCACTTCTTACTTTTTTCTTTACACTTTCAATAG
Organism: Channa argus; assembly: GCF_033026475.1. NCBI lineage: Eukaryota > Metazoa > Chordata > Actinopteri > Anabantiformes > Channidae > Channa > Channa argus. Next base: position 18,431,749 of record NC_090199.1, read on the forward strand.
CAACTTTTCACTTTGCTTCTTTTTCTGTTTCTTTACACTTTAAATATCAACTTTTTACTTATTTACTTCCTCCATTGTTACTTTCTACTTTTTTTCTTTTCTGAATTCAACTTTTCCTGGGATTTTGGATTTTTTCCTTTTCTTGTCATCTTCTTCTTTCTCTTTTTGTTTGTATTTATCTCTCTTCAGCGTTTGCGGCTTTGAACGTACAAACGCCTCTGCTCTCAGCAGCTTCTGAGCGGTCGGCCTCTACCGGGCGACTTAACAGCTCTCCCACGTAATTAGTGGGAGAGCTGTAAGCACAGCTCTCACACTATTGAGATCCTTTCTCTTTATTATTAGTGGGAGAGCTGTAAGCACAGCTCTCACACTTATGAGATCCTTTTCTTTATTATTATTATTATTTCGCCGTTTTTCGGTCACTATCTCCTCCTAGACGGTTTGTCGTAGAAACTTCGTTCCACTTCCTAAACGTAGGTCTCTTTTAGGAGATCTATGCTATTACTTTTCTCATTAATAACTTTTATACTTTTTATTATATTTCACTTTTTATGAACTTTTTTTCCCATAGAAAATGAATGGAAGGCACTTAAAATTTCCCTTCAACTTGCCACTTTTCATCTGCCTCTTGTGTCGTCATACTTTGGAGTAGAAACTTCATTTAAACTTTATACGGGTCTAGTCCCTTTCAACTTTTTCTGGGTGGATCAGCTTCTTTCTATCTTTTATACTTTTTGAATAATCGCAGTTTTAGTTTTAGGCAACTTTTGGAGCTTTTTCAACTTTTCCATTAGTGTGTATTGCGGAATGTTGGAGCAGCTAGAGTGGGTGACATCACACGCACTCTAACTTTTCAGCTTCCACTTTTAGCAACTTTTTTCCTTCTTTTCCTTCTTTCCTTCAGTCAACTTTAATCTTACATAAACAAACTATACATCAGAATGTAGGTATTTTTGTCTTCTTTCAGTAAATGTAACTCTCATAGTGACAGGACTGACGGTTCTTTCTCCAAGTGTCCAGAAGCAGAGAGAGTGCCGTCAAAACTCCCATTGGAGCCCATTATAACAGAGGTTCTTAAATTCTAATCAAATCACAAACGGGGGGCTGTTTTAAAATTGCCACCACGCCTTCATTTTATGGAGTATCTTCAAATAAAGTACATCAGTGTGTTCATTGAAGCCTTTTGTCACTCACAGTTTTTGAATTGTTTCGATAGGACTAATACTTTTTCATATTTTGAGCATTTTGCGAGGCATAGTCTCAGCACTTTTCCAGCCTGCCTTTGCATTTGGCTCACATGACTCAGCAGGCGGGCAGCGGGCAGCAGTCATTGTCATGGTAACGGACACAGCTGCATGACGTCATGTAATCAGCCTCAGAGCTGTGTCCACACACTTTACCTGAGTTTTTCTCCCTCAACAGACACAGTGGAGACACACACAGACACACACCCTCACAGACAGGAAATACCCTTTCAAAATAAAAGCCTTTCATAATACTTTATCCACTTTTTAGCATTTAAATGCTAAAATGACTTTGTGGTGAAGTTTCCCTACACACACACCCTCACAGATAGGAAAAACACTTTCAAAATAAAAGCCTTTCATAATATTTTATCCACTTTTTAGCATTTAAATGCTAAAATGACTTTGTGGTGAAGTTTCCCTACACACACACCCTCACAGACAGGAAACACACTTTCAAAATAAAAGCCTTTTATCATTCTTATTTTAATTATTTAGCATTTAAATGCTAAAATGAGTTTGATTTGAAGTCTCCCTACAGTGGACACACAAACTACCACACAGACACAGACAGGAAACACACTTTCAAATTAAAAGCTCTTTTCAACTTTTTTTTTTCAACAGTTTTTCAGCATTAAAATGGTTCCTTCATTTCTAAGTAGTTACTTCTAGCTTTTTTCTTTACACTTTAATAGCAACTTTTTTACTTTGCTTCTTTTTTTGTTTCTTTTAACTTTGGGAATATTTACCTTTTCCTTTGTTTCTTACTACTTCTTTCCACTTTTGTTAATCAAGTTGTTGCTTTTTCACTTCTTCCTTTACACTTTTAATAGCAACTTTTTTACTTTGCTTCTTTCTTTGTTTCTTTTAACTTTGGGAATATTAACCTTTTCCTTTGTTTCTTACTACTTCTTTCCACTTTTGTTAATCAAGTTGTTGCTTTTTCACTTCTTACTTTTTTCTTTACACTTTCAATAGCAACTTTTTACTTTGCTTCTTTTTCTGTTTCTTTACACTTTAAATATCACCTTTTTAGCTATTTACTTCCATTGTTACTTTCTACTTTTTTTCTTTTCTTAATTCAACTTTTCTTGGTATTTTGGATTTTTTCTTTTATTGTCATCTTCTTTCTTTCTCTTTTTGTTTGTATTTATCTCTCTTCAGCGTTTGCGGCTTTGAACGTGCAAACGCCTCTGCTCTCAGCAGCTTCTGAGCGGTCGGCCTCTACCGGGCGACTTAACAGCTCTCCCACGTAATTTCCTTGGAAATTGCCTTTTCTAGTTATTATTATTATTTTTATTTCGCCGTTTTTCGGTCACTATCTCCTCCTAGACGGTTTGTCGTAGAAACTCCGTTCCACTTCCTAATCGTAGGTCTCTTTTAGGACATGTGGGCTATTACTTTTCTCATTAATAACTTTTATACTTTTTATTATATTTCACTTTTTATCAACTTTTCTTCCCATTGAAAATGAATGGAAGCCACTTAAAATTTCCCTTCAACTTGCCACTTTTCATCTGCCTCTTGTGTCGTCATACTTTGGAGTAGAAACTTCATTTAAAGTTTATACGGGTCTAGTCCCTTTCAACTTTTTCTGTGTTGATCAGCTTCTTTGTATCTTTTATACTTTTTGAATAATCGCAGTTTTAGTTTTAGGCAACTTTTGGAGCTTTTTCAACTTTTCCATTAGTGTGTATTGCGGAATGTTGGAGCAGCTAGAGTGGGTGACATCACACGCACTCTAACTTTTCAGCTTCCACTTTTAGCAACATTTTTCCTTCTTTTCCTTCTTTCCTTCAGTCAACTTTAATCTTACATAAACAAACTATACATCAGAATGTAGGTATTTTTGTCTTCTTTCAGTAAATGTAACTCTCATAGTGACAGGACTGACGGTTCTTTCACCAAGTGTCCAGAAGCAGAGAGAGTGCCGTCTGAAACTCCCATTGGAGCCCATTATAACAGAGGTTCTTAAATTCTAATCAAATCACAAACGGGGGGCTGTTTTAAAATCGCCACCACGCCTTCATTTTATGGAGTATCTTCAAATAAAGTACATCAGTGTGTTCATTGAAGCCTTTTGTCACTCACAGTTTTTGGATTGTTTCGATAGGACTAATACCTTTTCATATTTTGAGCATTTTGCGAGGCATAGTCTCAGCACTTTTCCAGCCTGCCTTTGCATTTGGCTCACATGACTCAGCAGGCGGGCAGCAGTCATTGTCATGGTAACGGACACAGCTGCATGAGATCATGTAATCAGCCTCAGAGCTGTGTCCACACACTTTACCTGAGTTTTTCGCCCTCAACATACACAGTGGAGACAGACACACACACACACCCTCACAGACAGGAAACACTTTCAAAATAAAAGCCTTTCATAATATTTTATCCACTTTTTAGCATTTAAATGCTAAAATGACTTTGTGGTGAAGTTTCCCTACACACACACCCTCACAGACAGGAAACACACTTTCAAAATAAAAGCCTTTTATCATTCTTATTTTAATTATTTAGCATTTAAATGCTAAAATGAGTTTGTTTTGAAGTCTCCCTACAGTGGACACACAAACTACCACACAGACACAGACAGGAAACACACTTTCAAATTAAAAGCTCTTTTCAACTTTTTTTTTTTCAACAGTTTTTCAGCATTAAAATGGTTCCTTCATTTCTAAGTAGTTACTTCTAGCTTTTTTCTTTACACTTTCAATAGGAACTTTTTACTTTGCTTCTTTTTCTGTTTCTTTACACTTTAAATATCAACTTTTTACTTATTTACTTCCTCCATTGTTACTTTCTACTTTTTTTCTTTTCTGAATTCAACTTTTCCTGGGATTTTGGATTTTTTCTTTTTCTTGTCATCTTCTTCTTTCTCTTTTTGTTTGTATTTATCTCTCTTCAGCGTTTGCGGCTTTGAACGTACAAACGCCTCTGCTCTCAGCAGCTTCTGAGCGGTCGGCCTCTACCGGGCGACTTAACAGCTCTCCCACGTAATTTCCTTGGAAATTGCCTTTTCTAGTTATTATTATTATTATTATAGCTCGTTTTTCGGTCGCTATCTAGTGCTAGACGGTTTGTCGTAGAAACTTCGTTCCACTTCCTAAACGTAGGTCCCTTTTAGGACAGGGGTGGTATTACTTTTCTCATTAATAACTTTTATACTTTTTATTATATTTCACTTTTTATGAACTTTTTTTCCCATAGAAAATGAATGGAAGGCACTTAAAATTTCCCTTCAACTTGCCACTTTTCATCTGCCTCTTGTGTCGTCATACTTTGGAGTAGAAACTTCATTTAAAGTTTATACGGGTCTAGTCCCTTTCAACTTTTTCTGGGTGGATCAGCTTCTTTCTATCTTTTATACTTTTTGAATAATCGCAGTTTTAGTTTTAGGCAACTTTTGGAGCTTTTTCAACTTTTCCATTAGTGTGTATTGCGGAATGTTGGAGCAGCTAGAGTGGGTGACATCACACGCACTCTAACTTTTCAGCTTCCACTTTTAGCAACTTTTTTCCTTCTTTTCCTTCTTTCCTTCAGTCAACTTTAATCTTACATAAACAAACTATACATCAGAATGTAGGTATTTTTGTCTTCTTTCAGTAAATGTAACTCTCATAGTGACAGGACTGACGGTTCTTTCTCCAAGTGTCCAGAAGCAGAGAGAGTGCCGTCAAAACTCCCATTGGAGCCCATTATAACAGAGGTTCTTAAATTCTAATCAAATCACAAACGGGGGGCTGTTTTAAAATCGCCACCACGCCTTCATTTTATGGAGTATCTTCAAATAAAGTACATCAGTGTGTTCATTGAAGCCTTTTGTCACTCACAGTTTTTGAATTGTTTCGATAGGACTAATACTTTTTCATATTTTGAGCATTTTGCGAGGCATAGTCTCAGCACTTTTCCAGCCTGCCTTTGCATTTGGCTCACATGACTCAGCAGGCGGGCAGCGGGCAGCAGTCATTGTCATGGTAACGGACACAGCTGCATGACGTCATGTAATCAGCCTCAGAGCTGTGTCCACACACTTTACCTGAGTTTTTCTCCCTCAACATACACAGTGGAGACACACACAGACACACACCCTCACAGACAGGAAATACCCTTTCAAAATAAAAGCCTTTCATAATATGTTAGCCACTTTTTAGCATTTAAATGCTAAAATGACTTTGTGGTGATGTTTCCCTACACACACACCCTCACAGATAGGAAACACACTTTCAAAATAAAAGCCTTTCATAATATTTTATCCACTTTTTAGCATTTAAATGCTAAAATGACTTTGTGGTGAAGTTTCCCTACACACACACCCACAGACAGGAAACACACTTTCAAAATAAAAGCCTTTTATCATTCTTATTTTAATTATTTAGCATTTAAATGCTAAAATGAGTTTGTTTTGAAGTCTCCCTACAGTGGACACACAAACTACCACGCAGACACAGACAGGAAACACACTTTCAAATTAAAAGCTCTTTTCAACTTTTTTTTTTTCAACAGTTTTTCAGCATTAAAATGGTTCCTTCATTTCTAATTAGTTACTTCTAGCTTTTTTCTTTACACTTTAATAGCAACTTTTTTACTTTGCTTCTTTTTTTTGTTTCTTTTAACTTTGGGAATATTTACCTTTTCCTTTGTTTCTTACTACTTCTTTCCACTTTTGTTAATCAAGTTGTTGCTTTTTCACTTCTTCCTTTACACTTTTAATAGCAACTTTTTTACTTTGCTTCTTTCTTTGTTTCTTTTAACTTTGGGAATATTTACCTTTTCCTTTGTTTCTTACTACTTCTTTCCACTTTTGTTAATCAAGTTGTTGCTTTTTCACTTCTTACTTTTTTCTTTACACTTTCAATAGCAACTTTTTACTTTGCTTCTTTTTCTGCTTCTTTACACTTTAAATATCAACTTTTTACTTATTTACTTCCTCCATTGTTACTTTCTACTTTTTTCTTTTCTTAATTCAACTTTTCCTGGGATTTTGGATTTTTTCCTTTTCTTGTCATCTTCTTCTTTCTCTTTTTGTTTGTATTTATCTCTCTTCAGCGTTTGCGGCTTTGAACGTACAAACGCCTCTGCTCTCAGCCGCTTCTGAGCGGTCGGCCTCTACCGGGCGACTTAACAGCTCTCCCACGTAATTTCCTTGGAAATTGCCTTTTCTAGTTATTATTATAGCTCGTTTTTCGGTCGCTATCTAGTCCTAGACGGTTTGTCGTAGAAACTTCGTTCCACTTCCTAAACGTAGGTCCCTTTTAGGACAGGGGTGGTATTACTTTTCTCATTAATAACTTTTATACTTTTTATTATATTTCACTTTTTATGAATTTTTTTTCTCATAGAAAATGAATGGAAGGCACTTAAAATTTCCCTTCAACTTGCCTCTTTTTAACTGCTTCTTGTAGCTTCATAGTTTTACGTAGAAACTTCATTTAAAGTTTATACAGGTCTAGTCCCTTTCAACTTTTTCTGTGTTGATCAGCTTCTTTGTATCTTTTATACTTTTTGAATAATCGCAGTTTTAGTTTTAGGCAACTTTTGGAGCTTTTTCAACTTTTCCATTAGTGTGTATTGCGGAATGTTGGAGCAGCTAGAGTGGGTGACATCACACGCACTCTAACTTTTCAGCTTCCACTTTTAGCAACTTTTTTCCTTCTTTTCCTTCTTTCCTTCAGTCAACTTTAATCTTACATAAACAAACTATACATCAGAATGTAGGTATTTTTGTGTTCTTTCAGTAAATGTAACTCTCATAGTCACAGGACTGACGGTTCTTTCTCCAAGTGTCCAGAAGCAGAGAGAGTGCCGTCTGAAACTCCCATTGGAGCCCATTATAACAGAGGTTCTTAAATTCTAATCAAATCACAAACGGGGGGCTGTTTTAAAATCCCCACCACGCCTTCATTTTATGGAGTATCTTCAAATAAAGTACATCAGTGTGTTCATTGAAGCCTTTTGTCACTCACAGTTTTTTATTGTTTCGATAGGACTAATACTTTTTCATATTTTGACCATTTTGCGAGGCATAGTCTCAGCACTTTTCCAGCCTGCCTTTGCATTTGGCTCACATGACTCAGCAGGCAGGCAGCGGGCAGCAGTCATTGTCATGGTAACGGACACAGCTGCATGACGTCATGTAATCAGCCTCAGAGCTGTGTCCACACACTTTACCTGAGTTTTTCTCCCTCAACATACACAGTGGAGACACACACAGACACACACCCTCACAGACAGGAAATACCCTTTCAAAATAAAAGCCTTTCATAATATTTTATCCACTTTTTAGCATTTAAATGCTAAAATGACTTTGTGGTGAAGTTTCCCTACACACACACCCTCACAGATAGGAAACACACTTTCAGATAAAAGCCTTTTATCATTCTTATTTTAATTATTTATCATTTAAATGCTAAAATGAGTTTGTTTTGAAGTCTCCCTACAGTGGACTCACAAACTACCACACAGACACAGACAGGAAACACACTTTCAAATTAAAAGCTCTTTTCAACTTTTTTTTTTTTCAACAGTTTTTCAGCATTAAAATGGTTCCTTCATTTCTAAGTAGTTACTTCTAGCTTTTTTCTTTACACTTTAATAGCAACTTTTTTACTTTGCTTCTTTTTTTGTTTCTTTTAACTTTGGAAATATTTACCTTTTCCTTTGTTTCTTAGTACTTCTTTCCACTTTTGTTAATCAAGTTGTTGCTTTTTCACTTCTTCCTTTACACTTTTAAAAGCAACTTTTTTCCTTTGCTTCTTTCTTTGTTTCTTTTACCTTTGGGAATATTTACCTTTTCCTTTGTTTCTTACTACTTCTTTCCACTTTTGTTAATCAAGTTGTTGCTTTTTCACTTCTTACTTTTTTCTTTACACTTTCAATAGCAACTTTTTACTTTGCTTCTTTTTCTGTTTCTTTACACTTTAAATATCAACTTTTTACTTATTTACTTCCTCCATTGTTACTTTCTACTTTTTTTCTTTTCTGAATTCAACTTTTCCTGGGATTTTGGATTTTTTTCCTTTTCTTGTCATCTTCTTTTTTCTCTTTTTGTTTGTATTTATCTCTCTTCAGCGTTTGCGGCTTTGAACGTGCAAACGCCTCTGCTCTCAGCAGCTTCTGAGCGGTCGGCCTCTACCGGGCGACTTAACAGCTCTCCCACGTAATTTCCTTGGAAATTGCCTTTTCTAGTTAAAACTGTCAGGCCACAGAGAGTTAGTCACAGACCGGTATCTTGACTTTTATCAGGGGAAACCCACAGTGACTTTGAAAACCCATGCAGTAGATTAAGTAAAAACTGCTGCGTCAGTATCAACAGCTTTGTCTGGACAATAAGTGGTGCTAGAAAACACTGCAAAGATGAGTAACATACAGTATATACAACGGTAAGGTCTGTAAAAACATCTAGTAGCCAGTTTTTACATCATTTGAGTTAGTCCATAATTCAAACTTTCTGCCTGTGAGTGCACACAAATGCATTAACAACATCCTCCTGTGACACACCAACCAGCTTAACATGCAGCATCATAAAATTCCTGCCATGCCCTCAGCAGGATAGCATGGGGTTATGTTTAGCTGTAGGCAGATTTGCTGAGAAAGCCAAACTTGTGTTTTCAAACAACAATTGCCCTCTCTGCCCTGCAGTTTAACTAAACCTCTCCCCTTAGTATATGTGAGAAAATGTGATGTTAACTACTACCCTCATGGGTTTGTCCAGTACCAAGGCTGTGATTCCTAATTTCAGGATTCGTCCTATAGAGGCAGCTCAGTGACGGTAAATAATGTGTGTAATAATGCTGAGACTCTGACAGAAGCTGATCGTCACTGTGCAACGATATCATATACCATAGACTGTGAATGTTTACTACACAATACCCACATCCTGCTCTTCTCTGTTGCTTCAGGGTAGATGATATTTTTGGCCAGCAGCTACAGCAATGATTTTACTGTTGTAACAGCTGTGGAAACAAAACAATTGCTGAGATCCAGGCAGCCAGCTGACACTTCAAAGAAGCCCCCTATGGCACAGCTGCAGAGTGCAGTTAAGAGCTACATTACAGACTTCCAGGCATAGTTGCACCTTGCTGCCCTCCCAACATGACAACCATGTAAATCAGAGCAACTAAAAGAATTAAGCACACAGGAGAAAGTATTTGAAAAAAATGGCTTACTCACAGGAAATGTTCAAGCTCTTTGCCATATAAAGACATCTATGTACACTTCAGACCTCATTTGGTTTTCTCCATCCAGTTTACTCTGTGTAGGGCTCAAGGCTTGATATTAACTTTTTTGCTCATTAGCCACTGTGGCTACTAGTTTACTAGTTACTATCCACCTAGCATTTTCATGGCCAAGATTTTGAACTGTCTGAACACCTCACGTCCACAGATGACCTATATTTTGTAGTGTCCCTGAATGCATCTGGCTTGCAGACATGCAACTTTTGACAGAATCTGTCAAAATTTGCGTGGTGTTACTTTAATGGAAAACCAGAGGCACAAAGAGACATGAGGCAGTTACATTTCAGTTACAACAAGAAGACAGAAAATGTCCACTAGTAAAACAGCACTGAGACACTTAACTGTATGTATTCCTGTATACTTTCATTAAATATATTGAATTCTGTTTAGTTAAACAACTGATAAAAGAAAATTTCATTTGTTAATGAAGTTAGTTGAAATTCAAGTCGAGTTTGTTTGCTGTGTACCTGAAAGCTTGTGTTTTTTTGTTGACTACGTATTCTTGTGAGCATCAGGTTATCAATCAGGAAATTTATTTATTTTTATTGGTTGTTCATATCTGTTAGCCTAATTAGGAAGGTGAGGGGTTGGATATAAAGCAGACCCCATAGCCCCAGAAGAGCTATGTGAGTTTAACAACATAACAGATTTATTATGACATGCAGAAGGCAAATACCTCATTGAGTGCAATTTAATACTGTTTCAATGTGTAAATGACTTGTAAATCATAATTAGCGCATTAGCACACTAGCAATATTTGCACACATGTCAGTGCTATAGCAGTCTATATTTTTATGTTTGGTTTATTTGTGTTGATGTTGCAAGTTAATGTAAAACCATAAGCAAATTGAGAATGAGCTTGTTAAGTTTTGTGTGTGAGTATTGCTTTTACCAGTCATTAAGGTTTTTAACCATAGAAAAAGAGTTGAGAACACAATAGGAAAAAAGAAAATAAAAGTTCTTATTTCTATTTCAGTTAAGAAGGTAAAACGCTTTAAAAGATTATTTGTTAAAACAGGTTAATATGGTACAGCATAAATAAAATTACCCATGGCACCGACCTTAGTACTACAACCCCCTTTACATTGTATCTACCCACTAGCTACATGGGTCGGGTGCTACACAAAAACAGAGCAAGAGAGAGATTGTTCATGATGCGTTGCTGGACATAGAACTAAAGCCTAAATAAGAAACTTTGTACTGCAGGTTGGAAAGCTAAATAATATGTTTTTGGAGTCCATCCACTGAGACCTGGAAAAGATGGAGCAGTTTACTGTCATGAGCTGTCAACTTGCCAGATTCACACATACCACCAAAGCAGCTCTCAACAAACTCTTTTTTTCTCTGGTTGAACTATAAATGAAACAGATAATGTACATGAATCAAAATAGCTGGCCATGGCTTTCTGTAATGTGTAGTGAAGCTAGTATGCACGAATCTACTTTATGTTGCTTGGCAACAATAAACTCAGGTACAATTTCAGATGTATTTGTGTTGGCAGAGCTTCATACTTGATTAAATAAACAAACAATAATCTGTTGTTGCTCATTACTGACAACTAATAATAGCAGTTGTAGAACTGTTGTATAAAAGCAATATCAAACTCGAGGTCGCGTTTTACCGAATATCAGCTCGGCTGTGATAGGGTTGTAGACCTCATGCCTACGACTAGCATTTTGCGGGTGTTAATGCCAAGCAATTGTCGACACTGTTCTGAAACTGACACCTAATATAGCCATGTATTTAACATTGTTACTGTTACTGGAAAAACAAAGCTCATGTATCTTGGAAAAAAAACTTGAAACATGAAGGGGACAAAGGCTACATAACATAACAATACGTTTTTTTTAACCTTCTATATCTTCTCTCAAACATAAAACAATTTCTAAAATTGTACACCAAAGTAAAATTTCTTACTCACTCTGAAATGACCAAAACTAACAAAGAAATTACAATATTTCCACATTGCTACTCAAAAGAAGGCAGATGTGTACCCCTAGGAGTCCTCAACTTGTGTCCCCCTCAAGGCTGCAAGGGCTCCTCTGATTCCTCAATTGTCAGGTTGTCCTTCAAACAAATAAAAGCAAAACCACACTCTTTTCTTATTTTTCCAGTTCTCATTTATATATATTTGTGACCATGGTGGCCAAGGCTAAAATAACAATATGTCCCAGTAGGGTAGATATTGTATTTTAGGAAGAAGAGTGTCTTGATGTTCCATAAATATGTAAAAAATTGTACAGGGACAGTGAAGGTACCGATCTCAGCCAGCAAGCATAATCAGTCCCCCGCTAAAGATTATCAACAATGTCAAAAGTAAAACCTTGAAAACAATAAAAAACATTACAGCCCTGTGAACACTGCTCAGTCATTTCATCTATCGACACACACACACAGACAGCACCCTGCAGCTTCATCCAACCATGAGACCATGAGCTGTGGGCTCCATAGTGATTACAGCCACCTCCTGTGAGGAAACCTTTCAGAGCGGGCAGAGAAAGGCTGATCCATCCACATTCACAAAGCGAGGTAAGCACAGATGGTACAGAGGCTGAATGTCCACTTCCAGGAAATTACTAAGACAGTCAAGCTGAAAGAGATGAAACCCAATTACCTGATAGTGGAAAAGTAGGGGAGGAAAGAGGGAGACTGTGTATTTTGGCGCAGACGTGTGATGTAATGTGCCAAGTGCATGTGTGGAGTTCAGGACTGTGTAATGCCACAGTTGAGTTATGATGTCTATGGACACTAAAATGAAGACAGTTCCAGTACTTCTTTAGTCACTGACACCTACACACAAGCACACCAAGATTTATATTGATCTTGAGCTACAAAACCTTTTTAATAGTGTTGAAGTAATTTGAGAGAAAAAACAAAACACGGTGAAGTGATTTTGGAGACAGTGAAAAATCACAAGCTCAGAATTGTCCTCCATGTTTCCATGATGTCATCCTCTGTTCCTTGTCCTGTGCTTGTCCATCTGGGGTCTCCTGAATGTTGAAGGCATTGCTGTCTACAGTACAATTTATGTTATGTGACTTATGGTACACTGTAACATCTAATGTAAACTTTGCTTTGCTTGGGAACTTTGCTCTGTTGTGCAGTGGGTGAGTGAGTGCAGTTAGATTAGCAGTCTACGTTTTAGAAGCAATAACTCGTTTGCTTTCACCAATAACCAGTTTGTCCTCTGAACATCTACAGTTTATTCAAAGGCCTAGCATCCCTCTTTATTCAGCAGTGTGAATGTGTGTCAGTAACGGGAAACTGAAATCACATGCACCCATACCTACAGTTTGTTGGCATGCATGTGCATCATAGTTTCAGTGTATTTTATATGATTTGCTAAGGTGCCACAGTCTATTTAATAAGAAAGAACAGCGCAAACAGATTAACGCTGACTCACTGCTTTCTGACCTCTTAGCACAATGGTTTGATGTTGAATCAAGGTGCTTCAGTGTCAAAACAAGGACATGTTAGGAAAGGAAAGGCTATTACTTTCCCTTTGCTCTGTGAACACATCCTATTTCAGGGATGTGCCTGTACATGGCAGGCGGGTTTGCAAAGTATGGCGTTCTACACATGATGTAATAGTAGAGGTCAACACAAAAACAAAGTAAAAGAACATGTTTCCACTTACTATATACAGCAACTGGGCTAATTTCACTTTAACTCTATAGATAGATATAGAACTTCTGCCCTCCCAATGGAAAAAAATTAATAAAACAACTGAATTTTGGCAATTGCTGCGTGCAGGCACCATATGGAGTTTTGTGGGTCCCCCATGATTTTTTTCATAAATTTGTTCCACCTTAATCTGGGTGGAACTTGCATGCGAAGAATCAACAATCAACATAGGTGGCAAAAGAGAAGATGGATGGAAGGAATTGCACTCGATGTATTTATATTTAAGATACATGGAGAACATTTTGTTAAGAAAATTTCAACAAAACTCCACAGAGCTTGCATGCTATCTGGTGTACCATTTATTCATAGATAGCAGTAGCTATGTTCAACACTACCTGATCTCAATCTCAACAGTTGTTCTCACTCTTACTACAATTTCTCTGTTTTCACTCTGGCCCAATATAGCAATGTTATCATCTCTCCACAAAATAAATCACTTCAAGATGCAGACAGGTGCACAGCTGGGGTCCTTGGAGGGACACTTCATTTTCGCTTCACTCTTGCACTGTGCTACTTTACTATCCTTTTTCGTTTTCTCCCCACCCGATTAATCTCTCTGAGCAGCTCCACTGAAACACGTCCTAGTTTTGGTGTGTGCTGCTAGGGTGCTATAAATGACGACCATCCCACACCAAACACAGTGATGCAGCCTCACTACAAACAATAGGGGTCTTAAAGAATTTGTTGAGAAAGGATTTTGTGGAAAGGCAGCTAGTCAAACAGGTGGGCAGAAAGACAAAAGACATACAAAAAGCAGAGTCTATTCTGTACAGTGAGACTGATGTGATGCGCTTTGTTGCTTGATGCTGTATAACAAGCCTAATAGTATAACATGTCACCCTGCTGACAGGCCGTCACATCTAAAAAACAAGACGCAATTGTGTGTGAAAACATCAGGCAACCTTCTGCTGCAGTGGTACAAGTCTCACTGGATGCTAGTGGAACATTACTGATACGTTTCTATCTAGTAAAACAAAGACTGAGTACAATATGATGTCCCAAACAGTGTCCCAAGATTAGTTCCTGTGTTTCATGTTCTACGATAAAATACTTAAAAAGAAATGAGTAGTCGTTAAAACACTGCGCTCATAAAACACTGTCACACTTATAACAATGGCATTTTAAAAATGGATCAAACTAGGTGCAGAGAGCCTCTTTCTTTCCCCACAAATTCTCCTTTCTTGCCCGATCACCTACATTATCCCAATATCTGTGACATCAATTGCGGCACCAGGTGCAGCTGCCTGTGGGGGCACAAAATGACTTCATTATATTTACAGTAGCACATCAAGATCATACCTTTTATGTATGAAAAGTATGTGGGGGGGTTTTCCTGCTATTTATTACTCCTCTCCTATATGTAATTCACTATACAGATGGTTCTGGGTGTGGAATGGTCTGCCTCATTGCTAGAAGGTTTGCATGTTTGCATGTTCTCCCCGTGTTTGCTTGGGTTTCTCTAGGTACTCCAGCTTCCTCCAACCGTCTCTCCGTTCTGGCCCTGAGAGACTGTCCAACGTGTACCCCGTCTCTCACCCCATGACAGCTGGCTCTGTCCTCCCCAATGCCCTACACGGGTTAAAGATAATGGATGGATGGATTAATGATTATTTTATTAGTTGAGAATCTTCTTCTTTTCCTTTTGGCTGTTCCCTTTCAAGGGTCACCACAGCGAATCATGTGCCTCCATCTAACCCTGTCCTCTTCATCCTCTTCACTCACACCAACTAACTTCATGTCCTCCCTCACTACGTCCATAAATCTCCTCTTTGGTCTTCCTCTAGACCTCCTGCCTGGCAGCTCCAACCTCAGAATCCTTCTACCAATATATTCACAATGTCTTCTCTGAACATGTCCGAACCACCTCAATCTGGACTCTCTGACTTTATCTCCAAAACATCTAACATGAGCTGTCCCTCTGATGTACTCATTCCCGATCCTGTCCATCCTCGTCACTCCCAAAGAGAACCTCAACATCTTAAGCCTCCAGCTCTGCCTCCTGGCTTTTTCTTCAGTGCCACTGTCTCTAAGCCGAACAACATCGCTTGTCTCACAACCATCTTGAACACCTTTCCTTTCATTCTCGCTGATACTCTTTAATCACACAACACACCTGACACTTTTCTCCACCCGTTCCAACCTGCCAGCACTCGCCTCAGTTGAGAATAATAAAAACAAAACAACTTAAATTAGAATATAATAGAATTTGATTGTAACACCACCATTAAGCATATTTTTTAAAAAAAAACATACGACTACACATGACTAGTCAGTAGCAGATGCTTTATCTAAGTGCACACATCCAGTTCAGTGATACTTTTGAGCACCGACAGGGCAGAAACTGAAAGTCTGCTTACAATTCTTCTGCTCTGTTTGTGCTGCTGAGACATCAGCCTGGTATCTGCGGACAGTGGTTAACTGCTGATACAGCAGCTGTCATCTAAATTACATTTTAATTTAAACTAATCTTTTTGTGCTTCTTATCAAAGCTTTATTTATATTGAGTAGATATTGTACTTACAAACTTACAAAACTTACAAAAAGTAAAGTTGCAAATAGAAATAATTATCTTAGGGTTGTAAAATCTATATTGGATCATTCAAATAACAACTGTAGTAGAAGTAATAAAATATAATCCGTTATGTGGCTTGGACAATAGGAAAACAAAGTTTTAGGGTGTAAAATTAATACTGTACATTGCACTGCTGACTTTTACTGTAAAATCACTGGTCACTGATTGGTCCCTTGACAGCTACAATATGTTTAATGACAACACGAGCAATATGTTCCAGTTTAAAGGATTCCAGTGCTCATATACATCATTTAAGATTAATTTATTACTACACCTATGTCTCCTAAAGTAACGTAGGACAGCTATGACTCAGATGATACAGTAGCAAGACAATGAACTCGAGGTGAAATCAAAGGCAAAGTAAAAATGCTGTCCAATTACCTGTCTGTTAAAAGTAACGTTTTGCTATCAAATATACCACAGTAAAAAATGTTATGGTGTTGTTAATATCGTTGTCTTTTCTCATGCACTCAATCACTAAGCTTAACAGTCAATCTCAGTTGTCTCTGACACCGACTGACAGATTCATCATGTCCATTTGGCCAAAAAGCTGCCGCTGGGGGTCCAGCTAGCGCAGAAGAGGAGGGGATCTGGTGGATCAGTGGTAGAGCATTGCGTTGGGATGCAAAAGCCTGCTGGTTCAAATCCCACCCCACCAGGTGTGGCACCAGGTGTGGCAAGGTGGCCCTTGGTGCCAGTCCCGAGCCGGATAAAATGGGAGGGTTGCAGCCAAAATCCAAAATCAATGTGAGTAATACGTTCTGCTGTGGCGACCCTGAAGTGATAAGTGAGGTTTGATGATGATCCAAATCATCTCGAAGTCAGCAGGTCAGCATTGTATCCTGACGAGATGCAGGCAAGATGTTGAACTCCATTAGTTCAGTGTGTTTGACCAATGTAACTGTGTATAACCCCTACTCTGCTCTCTGCTAACAAGCTCTTTGTTGCCTGTCCTCTACACTCCTAATGAATCACTCACTCCTTTAATTCCTCTTTTTATGCACAGTTATAATGTGCAGTGTATATGCTAATGTCGTGAGCCCTAAACTCATGCTATTGAGAAGAGACAAAGTCAAGGTTGGAATCACACATTGATGAATAAACTGTGGTGCAAAAGTCAAAATTTCTTTAATCTCTAAAAGAACCCAGCTGATTGTTATTAGGATTAGGAATATTTTCATCATATTTTCATCATATTTTCATCATGGTGTTTGATGAGCCAGTATACAGCTGTGGATGTTTGTTACAGTGGTGGTTGAGCTACATGATTTCTAAGAATTAAACCGCCGACCTCCGACAGAAGAGATGAAAACTAACAACTGTTTATGAAAAGTTACTTTGAATTTGCTGTGCTCCTGATCAGAGATGATCGTCACAGCGGTTTCAGTGGGACCGGCAAAAAGAGTGCTTAAGTTGACTCTTCAGCAGCACACAATAGCCTATATTAAGCGTTTAAAATTCTCCATCTCTAACTTTCTGTATCTCTTTGGATTTATTTAGTGTGAGACCGATACAACTGCAGGGAGATGAAAGCAAAGGAAGTAATTTGTAAACATATAACTCTATGCCCATTACTCACTTCAATCATTATGTGATGTGTGAGAAAAGGGAAAAGTTTGAGCTTGAGGGAAAAGGAAAAGTAACAGAAATGTAAAGGGAAACAAAGATGAGAGGAAAAAAGAACAAGTAATAAGAACTGAGAAAAGGTTAAAGCTTTTTTGCCACTGCAGTTTTCTACCAAAGTGTGTGTAGACATGAGGGCAGATTTTCCCTAAGTGTCTGCTACACATTAGAGCCACGCAATCACACACCATCAAGCCTCTGCCCATTAACTGCCTGAATGCTAATTAGATCCACGACTATGCTCTTTCTCTCTCTCTCTCTCTATCTATCTCTCTCTCTCACACACACACACACACACACACACACACACACACACACACACAAAGTGCATTAAAATAATCCCCTTACAATAAAATCCAATGTGAAACAGCTCATATAGTTTACTGACAGAACATACAGAGCAATTAGAGGGAATAACGTCTAACTGGATGGTCACATTTGAGATCGCTGTGGTTCCTTTGTTTCAGGGTTTGGTGCCTTCAATTTGTGTTGATGCTGTGTAATTGTATAGTGACCATCTGGCAAACACAGTTTGCTTTTGAAAAAATAATAAGTGAAGCAATATTGTTGTGTAAACCAAAAAAATATGTTTATATACATCACCTGCATATTTCCGCTCTTTTCAGTCTGCCTGTTTGTCCTTTCATCCTTTTTTGAAAAATATAATCTAGATAAACGAATGTAGTAACACACAGTGTTACAACATACATGTAGATAAGATAAGTAATTTTTCATCTTTAATGAAAATAGACCTACAGATAGTTTTGCAACCACCAAATAGTAAAATTGTATGAAATTGTAAGACGCTGGACATTTAACCAATTTATTATTATTTATTATCCCTTTTTATTATTTTCTTTTTTCTGCCTTTCGATACAATTATCAGATTGATTTTTCCAGTGAATTCGATTTGTGGTAAAATTTAGTCAGTAACTCACTGAGTGGTAACATACCCCTCAAAGGCCCCATGTAGGGGTATAAATGGTATAACAACATCTCTGTTGGATGGACAGACAAATTAATATCACCACTAAATCATCAGTTAACCAAACATGCTGAAGCACTATTCAGCATTTACCTTACTGCCACTGGCAAAAATTGCTTAAGCAAAGGTGACCCTGATATAATTTGCCATGTCTTTGTCCCAGTGTTTGTGTGTGTGTGTGTGTGTGTGTGTGTGTGTGTGTGTGTGTGTGTGTGTGTGTGTGTGTGTGTGTGTGTGTGTGTGTGTTTGCCATGCATGGTTGCAGGCAGGGATAGTGAAATGATCCACTCTGTCTCAATGAGTCCAATATGGCCACATGGTAGCTGAGCCTGGTAGTGACCATCTGGACTGGCTGGCGGTGCCGGCTAATGTAGCACAGACTGGAGGCTTGGCTGGCAGGGTGAGTTTTCAGTTTGGATAATGACTGTAGTGATGAAATGGGGTGTAGAGTATGAACTTGGCTGTGAGAACATCATGCAGTAAGTAGTTTCCATTGCTGGTGGTGTAACATCTTGGAAAGCACAAATAGCACTGTGGGTGCTTGTGAGCCTGTATAATGATGTTGATGGAACTCATAATTAAATCAAATCTACTGCTTAAACCTAGTTTTGATGTCTTGCATCAGTACAGTTGGTCTAATGTAGGAGCTAAGGTAAGTTTAGGAGCCCTTAAAGCATGCAATTGATAATTCATGTGCACAATGTGTCAGAAGTTGTCCAAACATCTTTGCTAGCAGCATAATTATTTTCATGAGAAAAATCCATAATTGCTAAACAGGGTCAATATTGTTATTATTGGTTGAAACAACTCAGACTCCAATAAGTGAGCTTGCTTATCTTTATGCTTACCTATCTCATTTATTCCTCAAGTTTATGAAATTACTCACATACTTTGTAGGAATTACAAGAAGGCTAAAGAAAATACACTTTTTACCTTTATTTCATGTGACCCACATTTTCCTCTTGGTAGTTTTCTCAGGCTTGTGTGCTGTGTGAGTATGTGAGGAATTCAGCAAACCTCATTTGCGGCCGGCAGTAGAAAAGACCAGTATTAAAAAAAAGGGGTCCTGGTTCCCCTCAGGTGTTAGCAGACATTCCTGTGGGATTCTTCTTTAACTCTCCTCTTCTCTTCCTCAACAGTGGTTTTCATGCTAAACCTGTGAATTTTCAGGATTACCAAAATAATTAATGCATTAGGAAAGTATACATAGAGTACTCTGCTTTTTTAAGTTGCTTGGTGGTCCTTGGTGGATTGTGGCATTCACTCACATTCAGACAGACCCACTATCAAATTAAAATTTGATTTTTCTAGTTAGTTATTTTAGAGATCATAACTGAAAAAAACTATACTTCTTGTCATGGTCCTCACCTTAGTCTTTGTTGTGATTCTTGCTTTTCTCTGTCCTTTGATTGGATTTACATACATAGACAGCCCTCAGTCTGCTCACACACACACACACACACACTAACTCAGCTCCATCCTTTTATTCTTGAGTTTCCCTCCTCTCAGCCTGGCCTGTTCCACCTGTTTCACATTGACCGCTTTCCTTAGTGCTATTTAAGCTCCTTATCTCCAGGCCCTCATGGCTACTGTGTTGTGCCAGTGTCCATGTGCCACAGTTACCACCAGTCTGATGCTCCCAAAACCCTGTCTCTGATTTTGTTTGCCTGAAACTTCCTCTGGACCTGGTTTTATTCAGACGGAGCTGTGTGCCTTTGCTTTCTATAGGACTAGAACCTATTGGATCGTTTATTCAGCTCATTGTTAGATCAATTTGTTCCATTTATTATTTTATCTTCCTGTGATTTACCATACTGCATGTTAAAGTAACTTTCTTGGTCTTATGCAAAAGTAACTTTTTAAGCCATATGCTAGTCACTTTTATGCCCTGTTGCTAAAGTTGTGACCCTCCATTTGTGCCTGTTATTTCTTTGTTTGAATTACTTATCTGACCTTTATTCTGCAGTACACTGTTGCTGTTGCATACTGAACTATTTTCCGTCATCAGGGTTCAATTCTAACAAGGTAACAGTCATACTGCCTTTAAACAATGGGGTACTGTCTTTTAGCCAATAGCTAGACCCTGATATTAGCTTATTACATATGTCAGTAAATCAATGACATACAGTATTTCCCTGACAAAAAACACTGACTCATTTATTTGAACTTATTATTTATTGTTGAGTTCACAAATATAATTTGTCAGACTAATAGCTATGACAATATGTAGTATGACATTTTTAATTAGCATATATCAAAATTACTAGATGTATCATTTCCAGGCCACCAACTATTTTGAGGTATTTGCTAATGATTAATATGGCTTTTCTGGCACAGATCCACCTTCAGTCTGAGGATAACAAAAGCGTACTGTTAGGCATCTGAAGCATCCCTTGCACCCTTTCTCTGAATCATCTATGGCTCACCTCCCTGGGTACCCCTCTGCTATGCAAATAACTGCTGAGTAGATGACCTTTTTAACTGGAAATAACAGGCATGAATATGGAAATGTATGTATCTGGTGACAAGCAGGGGTGCATAATTGTACCATCATCCACCCACAAAGTTTTAAATCATGAGAGTGTGACCTCTGCTGTGCATGTGTGTGGCGGTCATGAACTGTGGAGGATACTGATCAAAGCTCAGAGCAACATGGTGAGACTTAAGAGGATTATTATGCTATGCCCTTGTGTGTGCCCTTGTACATCTGTGCCTGTGTGTGCACACTCACCATGTACATGTATTTGTGCCGGCAAACAGGGATCCACTGTTGTTAGTATCCATCTGCACGTGTGCCTGCATCGGGTACCTGTGCTTCTGCATAAAAAAGTTACTCTTATGCATCTCTGCCTTCCTATGTTTTTGGTATGTGTCCACGATGCATTTTACCATTGTAAATTTAAAAGACATAGGTCTTTAAGACTGCAAAAATGTGCATAAATGTGCATATACCCATACTGAGAAAGTACAGTATAACAATTAAAAGATTTATTACAATAAAACTTCTGTCTGCTTTAGGCGTCTGCTTGGTTCCATGGCTATGCAAAACATATGCAAGGTTTAGATTCGATGTATGACTTCCAACCAGACTCTGGGGATCATTTGTGGGCATTGTGAGTACTGGTGAGCTAAAACAGAACCAGAGGTCTATTAGTGAGTGCTGAGCATAAGTGAGACTAATTTATAATGAAGCAACCCAAACAAGATAGACAGACAGACCGGAGTCTGAAAGAGAGGGGGGCTGTCAAGCCAGAGACAGAGTAAAGTATAATCACACACTTCTGTGCAAGGCCAGATGGAAGTGACTTTGAGTTGTCAGTAGGGTGACCCCTGTTGTAATGTGTATGCATTAGTTTGTGTGAACGGAGGCGAGAAAGAAAAAGAGTCTGGTACTGGGGATGAAATTTACATAAACAAGAATAGACCAATGAATATTTTAAAACAATGAGTCACTTGACAGAGCACGCTAGGAATCATATCGAAAGTAGATCAAATACAGTAAAACACACTGATCACACAACACGCTTTATGCGCTGCATCTTCTCACTAATATGAACAATAAATTAGCAATTACACATTCTCACTTCTGCCTTCCTTTCATCAGCCACAGCTAACCTCCTTAATATCACCTGAACTTAGAAGTTTAAAAACATTTTTTACAACATTGAATTATAGGTGAAAGTGTAGCTTCCTAGTTTCATGTTGAATTAAAAAAAGATATTCCCACAAAAGAATGGAAATTAATGAAATTATAGAAACTGAAAGGAATCCCCTAATGGAGTTACAAGCTTCCTTTGCCTGGGTTCTTCAGCATTGATAGCTTTATACGAGAGGGGTAAGCACAAGAACAGTTATTAAATGTCAGCTAGAGTTTGTTTGAAGGCACGTAGGAGCCTCTAAAGTTAACTGGAAGAAAGTTCTTGGGTCTGATGAGACCAAAATTGAGCTCTCTTTTCTTAAGACTAAATGCCATGTCTGTTGTAAACCTAAGAGATCATCACAAACACACTCTCTCCACTGTGAAGCAAGGTGGTGGCAGCGTCATGCTGTGGGGATGCTTCTCTTCATCAGCCCCTGGAAGACTTGTAAAGGTACAGTGTTAAATGACTTCAGCAAAATACAGGTAAACTCAAGAGGACATTTGATGTGCTCTGCAAGAGAACTGTGACTTGGAAGTTTTGCGACTTGCTAGAGCCCAGACTTCAGTCCACATGGTAAATCGTGGCTGGTTTTGAGTTGCTCTATCACAATTCCCATGCAACCTTCCAGAGCTTGAGCATTTTAAAAATGAAGAAAAAGTGCAGTGTCCACATGTGCAAAGCTAATTGATTCAGGCTCAATGCTGGAGTTGCTGCAAAATCTGCAACTACAAAACACTGAGATCATGTATGGTGAACACCTATGCAGTCACTTAGTTTTCACTTTCACAGAAATGCCAAATGAAACCAAAAGGCCAAATCTTTTAAGGCTTGTGAATACTTTTCATAGGCATAGAGAAAAGCACACAACTACCCTCAACCATCAACAAAACCTTTGAATGTGTGAGGCGAAGCAGCAATTTGTGTTACATTAGAAATTTTCAGTAATTTTTGAAGCAATTACTCCTTGATTTCAGACAGGATTAGGAAAATGCAAGCCTGTATTTGCTGGATAATGACCCTAAGATTTTATAACAATGTTACTAAATTTAGTTAGTTAACTAAGTTATATAGTTTTAATACCCTCTCATATGACTCACAAACATGTTGTAACAGTGCTCCTATGCAGAGAGGCCAGTGTGCAATGGCAATTGCAATTACGCTCTCTTGGCTACAGCCTATTGAAGTACTGTACATCTATGTTGGCTGTTTTTACTGCTTTTACAAATGACCAACAAAGTTGTATTTTACAGGAGGACGAACTGAATCATATACACTTTAAACCAATAATAACATCAGACAATAAAAACACCCTCTATGGCCCTTATAAAAATGTTAATATCCAAATGCATTAATCATTGATATGTTACTTTGGCTGTTTAAGTGTCTAAGTGCCTCTGGAACAAACCCAGATTTACTGCTGTTTGTTTAGCTTGCAGGAAGTTTGTAGCCGTTCCGAAGGGTATCACTTCAAATCATTGAAAAAGGTCATATATTTGGATTAATTACTGTAAAATACTACATGCTACATACTGCACGACAGCTTGAATTATTTAAAGGAGCAATTAAGTTTTGTGTTCCAGCATGGTTTTAGAAAGAGGTTGAGAACATCCCACAGTCTACTCCTGTCCTTTCAACAGACATAAAAAACTAACTAACTAAATGAAATTGATATAATAGTTGTGCACTGTGAATGATGCTCTTGTTTGCACTTCCTGTCATACATCATTTAATTCTTGACTGATATTGAGGCTACATGTGCCATGCAAAATGATTGCACCATTACCAGTTGATTATCCTCATAGCAGACCTGATGACCCCATAGTTCCCCACCTATGACTGTCATTTAACTGTAAATTTAAGTGCAACAAACTTGGACAAAACAGCTGTACATGCAAACAATATCCATATAATATTTTCTCTATGCAACAGGCATACGGTGGTAAAAACATACAAATATGCACACACACACACACATATATATATACACACATTTGACCAAGAAAGCTATTACCTGTCATTCTGGAAATGTCAAGACACCATTATGTGGAGCTGTATTGTGATGTTTGCTCAGCTCACCTTTGGTATTTCCTTTTTTTGCGTCTAAGATGCCAGCAGGTCCAGTGTTATGGTAATGTTAATTTTGATAAGTCTGCACCTTGGCTTGATAGACAGAGTCTGGAAAAATAGGAGCTCTGGCCCCATCACTCTTGGCAGTAGGGCAGGGACACAAAGGAGACATAATGAGCTGAGATAGCATTGTGATGGGAGGCTGCAGATGAGAAAGACTGAAGGTATTGTTTTGTGTGTGTGTGTGTGTGTGTGTGTGTGTGTGTGTGTGCGTTTGTGTGTGTGTGTTTAGATGTGTGGGCATATTTGAAAGAAATAGACCGGGTGTTGGCGTGGGAGAAATCTTGTGGCTGTGTTTGCATGTGGGCATCTGTGTGTGTCAGAGTGATAGAAAGAGAAACAAGGGTCTGCCAGTCAATCATTACAGACAGCATATTGTCAGCACAGACTGTGTATGTGTGTGTGTTTGTGTGTGTGTGTGTGTGAATGTGTGTGTGTGTGTGTGTGTCAAGCGTGTTTTACAGAGACACACAAAGTTTCATAACAGGTTGATCAATAGCCTATTCAGGGGTAATGAAACACCCGTCAATATCACCACCCACATTCTGGCTCATAAACTGATGACTCTCTCCCTCTCCCTCTCCTTGTCTCTGGTGCTTACAGTACTTCTTACTGTTTGTCCTGATTCCTTTACATCCTCACAAGTTTTTCAACCAAACCATAACTAGGGGTACTGTGCATTGGTGCCTTTATACAGTATACTACTTGTATGTAGTAAACCTCTTGTTTACTACAGAATATTGCAAAAATAACCCCTCTCCCAACGCCTGCAAATTATGCAAACTGCTAAAATTTGAATCTTCTCTCTTCTTTATGGCAATGGGATCTATTACTAGCCTTTTTACGTTAAGAATGTAACATTTTGTCTACAAAGAAGATGTACCTTCTTCACTTTCTAAAAGCTTTGTACTCTTTGTGGGGTGTGAAAAACTAAAATATGATTACAAGGGTACAATATATTGAAGCAGGGTTAAATGTTCAAATCAGGGTATGCGCCTCCTCCTGTGCTTATCCATCCAGGGTGATTCTCCCCAGCTGAGAAAAACTGCTGCCACCCAGGTCAAGCATCGCGGGGCCGCAGCTTCAAGTTCTGTAGCGGAACAATTCAGTCCATCCCAGGCCATCCGTAACATGTTAGAGTAGATGATAAGCTGTTTGTTCCTTTTTTGCTCCACTTTATGGCACATGATACTATCATATAAAACCAATATAAATCTGATTAAACAATGGCACAGTGGTTGTCTTGGCAACCACTTGGAGCAGGTCAATGTGTTAAAAATAGACCTTCCTATCTTTGCAGAGGTGGCTAGCTTTCCTTTTTCATTTACTCTGTACCTCTATGTTTTGATATCATTAGCCAACCAAAGGAGCAGAGGGTTAAGACCGTGTGAAAAAAGACAAGATGTTTGTATTAGCATATGAAAAGGTGAAGCGTTTAGAAGGATTATTTGGAGTTTTACAAGATGACTAATCTGTTATCTTGTTTATACACTGACACAAGAGAAGTAACACCTGTTTGATGTATTGCATTGCAATTCAAAAGCACTGTAATAAATCCTAAAAAAATCCAGTTTCTGTAGAGGACTAGTGTAGTTGCTTTCTGTTGAATCAGTAAAGTTTGACACGTATTTTTCTACTTCATTTACATAGTTCAGGACCACAGTTAATGTTAATAATTATGTATTACCAGTCATCATTTCTAGACTCCTGTAACAATTCTGGGAAAACTACAATTTTATTTCCTTTACTTGCTTGTTTGAAAATCTAACTTTGCCTAAAACTACTGCTTTGATCGTCTATAGGAGTTATTTATTAAATAAACAAAAAAAGGCAAAAACAATACAGATGATAATATATAGTTGCTTAAATAGCTGCTTATAATATATGGCTTTTATTTGTATTGATTTCTTTTTTGTCTTTTCCATAAGGCAGTTAGGCACCTTCTTTTCACTTTCTCCCACCAGTGTTAGTCGTCTTGTTGAGCTATCTACCCTGAAACAGGTGATGGTGTAATACATCAAATGTTTAAAGTGTTCAATGCACCCCATTGTCAGAAAAAGGAAAAACATCAACTCATGAAAACAAAGGCAGGCCTTAAGGTCCGATTCAGGAAGCGAAAATGATACAACTGGCCAGTGATTTCATAAATTGTGATTAGAAGATACAATTTTCACCCAACACCCAGTGCTCCAAAGCAGATTACACTGCAAAAATATTATTTAGAATACAGACTAGAGTCTATTTAATCTGTATTGAAACTATTTCAATGTGGGCTTTTTATTTGTTCTTAAACTTCAATTCATTTTTTCCATGTTTGATAAATCCAGGCAGCTCATTAACACCACTGATACAGGCAGAATCCACTCAGTGAGTGTTTACACTACACGGCTTGCTGCTCTCTACTATATGTAAATTGACATTCTTCTTTCAACAATAGCCAAAAGGCACATTTTCAACTAGACATAACACTCTTGTATACAAGTCAGCCATGCTGTGATCATTTATTTATTCCCACTGCTTCTGCTTTTTTGGCTCTGTTTGTTTCACTGTGGCTCAGTTTATGCTTTGCAAGATTACTGGTGAAAACGTAGTCTTGGACTTAGTCTTGTATTTCTGGATGTCAAGGGGAAAATAAACAATCTTGTTTTCAATGGGATGGATGATATTAAAATTAGCAACCACCTGTCTGCAGGAATAATGGATTCCACACAGGTGTTTCCACCTGTTTGTTTGAGAGCTATTTTAACTTTGTTCTATCTATTATAATACAGGAAAATGCACCTATATGGTACCTTTAGGTAAACAGAGTTTAGTGACCTTAATAAAATACTTGTATGACTCCACCAAACTAATAAATAAGCAATGTAATGAGCCAGAAAAACTTTTAGAACTTTTAAAGCTCGGCATAGCACAATTTATTCTCGGCTGTCACAGTTCACATAGTCTATATTCAAATTGTGGCCTTCAGGAAATGCTAACAGGGTCAGAAAAAGACCCTGACTGAAAGCCAACACTCCATATTTGATTTACTGCATGTCTGTTAAATTCAGTCTACAAAGTCGCACTTTCAAACTTCAAAGCATTTGAAAGACACAGGCATATAACTACTGTTCAGACATACAGTAGTGTCTGATACGAATCTTGAGATTTCAATTACAAGTACATCATCAACAGTGTCATAATGAAACAACTCTTTAGCCTACAGATGTCCAATCATACACAAAAGTGTTAGTTAAGCACTTATAATTAGTGATCTCATCTTGGTCTGCTGATTAAACTGTATTTTCAAGAGTGTCTTCATTTTCCAAAATCCATTTCCTGTAATCACTTGGATCATGGGAGCAGGACCCTCTGAGAGCCAAGTGGCACTCTGCCCACGTAGGAGAAGCTAATCAAGTAAATAGGTGCTGACATGTAATTTGTCCAGTCAAAACCTTGTTGACATGCAATTAAGGTGCCATGGAGAGGTCAGAGCCAGAGCTTGATGTTGGGCTGTTAAACAGCTGTATTAACTGGCATCACTGATTTGATTAAATGTGTTGAGGTGTACATTTTGCCAGAGGGTTTTAATTACAAAAGCAATCAGTGACTTATTATGATTTTGTCTGCTTTGTTCTACTTTGGTGGTTTTACATCATGTGAATATTGTTTATAAATATTAGAAAAATATAATAACCCGTATAGTGTATAGCTGTGTATTTAGATTTAGTACACATAATAGTAGTAAACAAAATAAATAATTTAAATTTAAATTTAAATAATTTTCTAAATGTGCCATCCTATTTTGAGAGTGTGCCCCATTCTGCCCCCCCAATAAAAAAATCCTCGACCCACAGCTGACTATAAGGTATAAGTTAAAGTGGGAATGAATTACGTGACTTGTAAATATCAAAACTGATGCCAATAAAGTTGGAATAATTTTTTTTTACCTCTTCTCATGAAATAGATGTGGCAATGTGATGTATTCTAGATAGATAGTGTAATTCTTTTCAAAACTTAATTGGTTAAACCCCTCCAAACATATCACGGTAAAAAATAAACCACAATTGACCTTTGCAAAAAAGAGAAATGTGTCTGAAAACAAAATTATTCTAACTTTATGGGCAACAGTGTACTTGAAATCTGGAGACTGTTGTTCATGAGACTCTTGAGATGAGGCAGTCATCACTTCCTTGGCTAAAAAGCATGTATTACCATACTTATTATTTCTGCAATATACATTGCATACTTTCACATTGACTATATTTTTTACAATGTACAAATCACGTTTGTGTTAATGTCTCCTAACAAGGATTTCAGGACAGGGTTCACAACATAAGCTTAAGAGCTCACTAAGTAATACTGCTTTACAAAAAAAATCACAATACCTACCTGATTTGCATTTGGATTTTATACTTCATCAAGCCTTAAATGTAGTAAGCTTTTAAAAAGCATGGGATTAGGCATTTAGAAATGGTTGTTACTGTCAGGATAATGCACTTAGGAAATCGCTATATCAATGATGGAAACTCAAATATAGGCAAGAATGTGTTGGCCCAAGGGAAAACTCAAAGTTATGGCTTATATTTATTAAACACACACACCTGTAGACACATCTGGCCACAAATCCATCTGTGAAGAACGGACAATTTTATAGGGTAGTGAAATGTGCTTCTTGTCTTTATTAGTGACTTTGGCATCCAATCGGGGCACCTTGTGACAGTGATGGAGCAGTCCATCTTAGCCATATTGTAGGGAAGGAGGGTGGGGGGTGAGGGGCCTGAGGGGAAATGGCAGCAGAGTGACCCGTATACTGAAGAGACGGGTTCATTTCATTACAAAACTCCAGAGCAAGAAAAAGAGAGAGGATAAGAAACAGAGAAAGGGTGGGGGTAGAAAGTCATTCTATTACAGAACCCCAGAGTAGAAACCTGTCCCCATGGTGACAGATCGCCACAGCAACTGCATCTGATGTTCCTCTGTGTGAAGCAGTGGGGCGCTCTGCAGGATGCAGCCCACTGATTAAGTCACCTATATGCTGTCCACCTTTCAAACTGATCATGCATGCACACACACACGCATTCAGACACTCTTCTCTAAATGTGCAGGGAACACATAAAGCCAAAGCACGAAATGCTCCCTCATGTTGTATAAGTAACAAGTTCAGGTTTGCATTAGACTCATCTGACCAACTACTATGTCGTTGAAATTTAAGCTTCTTTTCACGTGGAACATTGAAATATCAGGAGCATTTAGCAAATTATTGATAATTAGTTTAAGCAAATATTTTTATCTTAAGTCTGCAAATTGGAAAACTTGTTCTTTGTCAAACACACATGCAACCATAAAAGTAATAAATTCATAATAAACAGTAATAAACACCACCAACTCATTCCATATATCTGCCAGATAATCACTCCATATTTATCAAAAATTCTTTTCTTTGTTTGAAAAAAACATATATCCAAAAAACTCGACTGGTGGTCTTTCCTACAGGCACTAGTGATTGGTAATTTTAAACAGTTTAGTGGAGTTTTTGTTAAGTTCAGTGGGGGACATAATCACAGTCTGGATACATTCTGTCTTCCATTACTCCGATCTGTCCCAGTGACTCAACGGGGTGAATGCGCAGAGAATAGTAGATCGATGGAAATAGGAAGAGTCAACAGGTAAAGCATCCACCTGGGCTACTAATTACCTGTTAAAATAATGTATACAGAAATTTATTCAATTATCACAATATTAAAGTTAGGTAACATAATTACTTTCTTTACTCTTCTGTTACCCCAAATACTAAATATGCAAATAAATACAAGAAAATAGAAATATCATTTAAATTGCTTTTCCTTAAGTGTATTCTGTAAGAACAATGTAGCCTGAAAAACATTGGCTGAAATGATAAACTGCCTTTTGGTGTGAAATATTATTTCAGTATTTCAGTGACGTTTGAAGTTGTTTCATGTGGGATATATTTTACCAATTGTCCTATATTACTCTTTGCCTCTCTGTTGCCATATAATAACTATAGAAATAACCTGATTGGTATTTATGACACTCTAATTTGTGTAAAAGGGAACTACATTCAGGAATATCAAAGTGAGCAAAAGCACCAAATATTGCATTAATCCCACCACATTCCTCTCTTTCAACCACCACAGCCTCTACAGTATGTGAATATTACAGAAACAGATCAATGACTTTTGGCTTGTCCCTTAAGGGTTGATTTGGCATGAGTTTCTATGCAGGTTGCCCTTCCTGCCGCAACCCTCTCATTTTTTCCGGGTTTAGGACCGGCACCAAGGTGGCCCTTGGTTGCTGTGTGGGGCCACACCTGGTGGGGTGGGATTTGAACCCATGGCCTTCTGCATCCCATCCCAATGCTCTACCACTGAACCACAAAGCCCCCTATGTGGATATTAATTAAATATTTATCAAAACTATTGGTGGTAAATTATGATAGCTGTTAATTTCATGAGACAGCTGCACCATCAGAAGCATCAGAAGTCTTTAAAAGGTTGGTTAACGACTCAGTGCTGCTTAGGGCAAATTATTTCACAGACTAGTGGCCAGCTTACTGCAGCTAAAGCTAAATGCTTCTTTAGGATGAATGTACTGTAGTTAAACAGCAACAACTTACTGTAGCAGCGACAAACACCAACTGCTGCATTGGTTCACATTGCTTTAATCTGGGCCAAGAAGTAGTATTTGAATATACCCCAAAGTCTTTAGCCAATTGCAAACTGGCATGTATGTTCTGTTCCTGTGTGACAGGAAGAGAAAGTGAGAGACATTCAACCTGACGTATGATTTCTGTGTACCATGCCAATATTTGCATTAGCAAGGCTTTTAGTCCAAAGAGGGACATGATGCTTCAAGATCCTCTCCAAGGTCTATTCACTTATTCTTTCTTCTCTTGTTCAGCACAACTGCACCATCAGAAGCATCAGAAGTGTTTAAAAAAGGCTGGTTAACGACTCGCTGCTGCTGAACAGACTAGTGGCCAGCTTACTGCAGCTAAATCTAAATGGTTCTTTAGGGTGAATGTACTGTAATTGCAGAAATTTCTTAATCCTGAGCTTAATGAAGATTTTAAAAAGTGTATATCATATTACGTATATGACGTAAATAGGACTCCAGATACATTAAAGTTCAACAAGAGTTTACATTTATTGTGACAGACTGGCAAATTGAAAAGATAAGGATCGGGGAAGATTGTAGACTTAAAGTGGGCACAGGTCAAAAACTGGTCAAAAAAGGCAAAACGCACAACTGGATTTCAAAAGTAGATCCTTAGGAAACAAGGGTGGAGAGCTACATGTATCAAAGGCACAATAGACAATCAGGCAAATGATATAGTATATGTGGCACAGTCCCTGCATGACATTAAATACAGTGATACAATTCACAAGCTGCTTTGGCTCTCTCAGCTTTGATAAAAGAGAACAACAACAGACAACAGGGGTCATATGGGCCAATGGGGACATGTCATCTGAATTCTGAAGAAAGGCACAGAGAATGACATGAAAATACAAGTTTAGCACAGAGGTTTACTGCACCTCTCAAAATTGAACGGATAAATATGCTCATCAGTTGTCATTAAAAGTGTGGGGTTTGTGTACTTCCGCTATTTTAAAAATACTTCTATATTTATATATTTATTATTTTATAAAAATACTCACTGCATAAGAGAGCAATTGCACTGTTCAGACCTGGGCAAACAAACCACAGTTAGATTCACCAGACTAAAGGGGTAGGTTTGAAAACACAAACAAATTTAGCAGTTTGAAATAGCACATACATGTTTTCACATCTGGCTTGTTTAGTTCAGATCTTTTCAGTTTGTTCTGGATAAAAATAGCAGGTGTGAATAGTGCTGTTGGCCATAATTCAGATCAAAGAACCAGAATTTGGTCTGACCTACAGAGACGGTCTCTGTCCAATTCAGACTGAACTTTCAGTTTCAGTTCTGTCTAGTGTAAAAATACATACACTTTGGACCAGTGACAGGAACCTGATGCAAACTCCCATGCCCCTTTAAACTATGGAACAGAATTACAAATGAGCTGTGGGGACACCTGAGGAGAGGAGGGAAAGAGATATTTAATTTCAGCTTGATGAAATTAAAAATCCAAAAAAACAACATAAGAATGCTGAAAAGTGTGATTTCTTTTCTGAGAATAAAAGAGGGGCATTATTAGAGGGCAGGAGAGTGAATGCCACTGAAAAGTACGTATTGCAGCAGTACATTAAATAGCAGTCATTTATTTGAAATGAGTGGTGTGACTAGTTTTCTTTAAAAATGCGACTTGCTTTAAGTTTTACATTCTGTGTTAAGGTTCAGTGCATATTACAGTCCATGGTTTGTGTAAGAAGCGTGTGCATAGACCCACAGAGAACGCATTTCCCTGTGACTGCACAAACACACAAAAGCACATAAACATGTCTCCTCTCTCTTGGTTATCCCTGAGAGGCCAAAGTCATCACAGTTTATTTCTCTATGAAACATGTCCCAGTCTTTCAGTGAAGACCCTGTATGACCTGCCCAGGCCACAGTAAATACTCCAACTACCCACTTTACTGCAGTTCCCTTCTCCCAGTCTAGACTGCAGCTCGAGCCTTCAGTACAGTAGCACCCCAGCTATAGACACAGATACCCCCGGATGCTAAAGTTCCATCTTTTTGTCCAAGTGTACACACAAAATGGGAGAAAGAAGTAAAACTTTAAAATTATATATATTGGCTTACAGAGAGAAAGAGAGACGCTGTCAAGGGAAATTTATTTGGACTTGAGGCTGGAGCAACTGCTGCTTTACAGGCTTTATTGGTGTTTGGTGGGAAGCAGACGCTAAGCCCTCTGCATACTGAGAGAGGGTATTTTTTTCATTTCTATGTCCCAAGGATAGATAGTTATATTTTAGGACATTTAAGTCTTTTTATTGTTTGATATTATATCACTTTGGTAACATAGCAGCAACCATAGATCTTAGTTGGTAACATCTGAAATAATTTATTATAGCTCATGCCAAAATAGTTTTGGCATGAGCTACTGGTACACTGCATCAGAAATCAATAGGTTAAAAAGCCTGGGACTAAAAATACACACATAATATTCCATCATTAGTAAGTTATATTGGCAAATTTATTTTTGATGTGTTTTTATAGTTTCACATTGTGGCTAAAGCAGTCATGAATAAATTATTAGTACAGACATCTCCTGTCCAGGAGATGTAAAAGGCCTGAGTCTTGTGCCCCATCAAAATGACTGAAACAAAAACAATAAATATTATCTATAAAACTCTAGGTGTGTGAGGATATGAAGCAGGTGCATAATCTTCAGAACGTAACCTTAATGTCACAGTGCTTAGACCATCACAGTTTTAGCATTAAGATACTACCTAAAGGCTATGTTACTGTTACAAATTGCTCAGCGTCATTGTCATTAGGGATGTCCCAATACCGCTTGCATACTCGCCGATACCAAGTAGTGATAAAAGTACTAAACTTGTAGCTGGATTGTAAAGTACTCATCACTCATCTGCAGTTAGGCAAATCCTGCTAGATTGTAATTTCTCACCCATTCTTTTGCCAAAACAAACATGGCAGTGACCAGTTTTTATAAACTCAATAACTTTCGCAGAAAAGAACAAAAAGAAAAGAAAAAAGACCAATTAAGAAAAGATTTGGGGTGAGACATGAGACATGAGTGTGACTGTGATTAACTGGATCTTAAGACTTTATTTTTGTCCTTATCAATTATCCTACAATCAAAGAAAACTTTCCACCCCCGCTCACCTGTGGAAATTAACATGGTACAAGTACACAAAGGCAGGATCAAACCCTAAATTTTTGCATCCCTAGATTTCAGTGATCAAGCTGAGCCCTCAGTAGCCAAAGAACTGAAAAGTGGTTTGTTTCTGAAAAGTTGGGGAAGCAACGTCATCTGAACATCTAATGGATGCTGTAGTTTAAGTGTTATCATTGCCATGTTATTGTCTAATATTTTTCATCATCCAACTGTTTGGCAAATTTCTCAATTTTCTGTTCATTCACCCTGTTATATTCCCACTTTGAGATTTTAATCAGACTTTTGTTCTGAGCTCATCACATAATTTTCCTCCTTAAGGACACTTTGCCTCTTATTTACACAAATGCACACATCATCTGTCCTTTTCCACACTTTCTTTTGTTCTTTGTACTTCTTTGGTTTCTGTAAACAGCAAATACACACATAGATACTTATCCCACACCCTGCTTCTGTTTAGTCTGAGTCAATCTCCAGCGGGCTGATCTGTCCGCTCCAGCCAAGGTCGCCTTGGTGACATGATGGAGAGCCTGGCTGAAAACATTTAGCCAGCTTCATTACTCCCCTTTCTGGGCCCTTGTCTGTGTTTTTCTCTGTCTCTGTGTGGATGTGTGTTAGGCTGCAGAAGCAAGTGATTAACAGAAGCAGGGCTATCGAAGAAGGACAGAATAGAGGGTAGAGGAGCACCAAAAGATGGTGGGTAGAGGCTATGTCTGTCTATGTTTTTTGTATGTTTATCTTGGTAGTGCAGTAGCATTTGAACCACATACAAACAAAATTGGAGCCAAGAAATCAAAACGCATTATCAGCGAACTATAACTGTGTCTAAATGTCGGAGGGTTTATTGTCTCATGCTAGTGCAGCTGCACAGATGGTGAGTATGTGTTTCTTTATCAGTAACACAAGATGTCCAGCCCAAGACAAAGATGTTCTCTGAGGTGAAAAGGCCTACAAGTAACTGGTCCCACAACTCAACTTTGTTCATTGTTAAGGTCAGAGGACCATTGTCATCACAGTAACAACAATGTCTTTTTATTGTTATACACCAATCATAGCGATTGTTTTGTCCATACTGAGCTCCCTATATGGACATTATTTGACTTCCTCCTTTGTTCTTAGCATACTGTAATTATTATTTTGCCCTATTATTTTGGGCAATTTGCTGAAAAGACTGATGCTGTCTACAATAAAACATTATGCATCAAAATACGCTGCTTGCACAAATTTACTACAAGGTTAGTTTTTATATGGGTCGACAGTCTAAAATTGACCTGTCTGCCCTTAATAACATACAGAACACCAGCTACAGCCGTGAGACTGAACCTCAAACAACATGCAAGTTAAGAATTCCAATTTTGCTGGCCCTGCCAGCAGGTATTGCATATAATCCAGATCATGACACATCTGGATGGGCTATCTGTCACTGCCATGGCACCACAGGGCTTATTAAACATATTATATCTATTCCCCTTGGGTGAAGGACTGCATGCTCTATATATTAGCTTTAATGCTCTTCGTACGTAGCACAAACCCTGTGACCTTGCAAATGAATATTTACAGAGGTAATCACCCACTATGCCTCAAAGTGTCATTAATCATTACAAATGAGCCAAAGCAATATACTGAGATGAGCTCTGTATTAGTCACATAACGTATGCATATATTTCAATTTTGAGCCATGCTTACATGTACATTACTCAAGTCATCATCAAGAATTTCTCACTCACTGAAAACATTACCTTGTAGTAAAGACAAGAAATTCCAGACATGCTCCATGTCTTGAGAGGACAAAATGTAAGGTCCAATTTGCCTTCTATCTAGGAATAAGTGTAGCTTGAGCATGATAAAACTGCCAGAGCTCAACATTTATGTCTCGCAGGATGTGTGTCAAGGTTGTCATCTTCCAAGAGTTGTATGTGTCTAATGTGAAAAAACAAAACACTATTTTTTCACTATTTTTCATTATTTACTTTGTAATAGTTTCTTAATGATAGAGATAATGATATTTTAAGACATTACCTAATAATTTTGAGACAAGAGGAGTAAAATGTCATCACTGATTATCCTATATAATGAATACAGCAGCTTTGCTCACAAGATTAGTGTTTATATCCAGAAGCTGATACACTTTAAAAATAAATTCAGGGGTCCTGTTACAACTACTTAATTAAATGCATGTTTCAATGATAAAAATACTATTAAATATCCTTTTATAAATGGAAACTTACTTTCATGAGTTGTGTTGACATAATAATGTTGGTAATTTGGTGTATAATAAAATATAGGTTGTTTTATGAGTAGTCAACCTAAAAACATTTGTTTAAAATGTCAGTATTTGGTGAGTGGTAAAAAAAAATGCATTTATTTGCAGCACCTGTACTTTGTTGGTTCCACTTAATTTCACATTGTCATAACTAAAAGTTTGACGCAAAGTTTGCGTTATTGTTTTTTGTTGAGCCAGAATATGTTAAACATTTTTAGAAGTGAGGTCTCTAAAGATTTTGATATTGTCTGTTGGCATATTTATTTAAAAAAAGTCTTTGCAACAGAAAAGCCGTTTAACCTTCCACTGGAACTGCAATTACTCACACATTGAGCTTGCTGGAGGTAAAAATAGATTTTTTTTTTTTTTTTTTTATTTAGCCGGAGGAACTTTTTCATACTTCTTTGAACTGCAGGAAATGAGAATGAAGTCTTAAAACACCTTTTATGGCATGTTTTAACTTCCTCCATAGGTACTCTCCCAGCACAGGAACCATGTGTGTTTTAAGTTGAGTTGATTGGTCAAACGCCGATTCAATGCCACTGTTTAAAAAATGAGCTGTTTCCATGGATGCAATCAGCTCTGGAAGCACAGTGCATTTCACGCCAACCAGAGGTCAAGACAGAGAGTTTGAGCCAGTCTAGAAGCTATTACAGTTTTCATTCTATGTTTTGTGCCATTTTAGATTTATTAATGTGAGTAAGCGCCAATCTTTAGATATAAAATATGCCATCACTTTATTTAAGTAAAGTGTGTTCCTGAGAGGACCGACTAGTCAGACTCCACCATCACCCTAGGGGAGCAGTTACAGTAGATCTCAGCATGACATATGGTAATTTACCACCGTCTCTGTTGTCTTTTCATTCTGTAGAAAAAAGATGTAAATATGATTTGTGTTACTGAAGAGACAGGTAAAAATAAATGTCCTAGTGACAGGAACATCCAAAGACTTTATTTGATTAATTGTTTTCTGCATTTCGTCTAATGGTGGCTCATTTCTGTATGTGTCCTGTAAAATATTTTTGACTTTCTGTCAAGAAGATTAGCAAAAAAACATCCAGCAGAAAACATTTTTAGTGAGCCATCTGAGTTTTTCTGTCCTTCGTGTAATGTTTTGCATTTGAAGGTCACTCAGCTATTAACATCAGATGGCACTGTGGAATAGCACTTGTGTGTGTGTGTGAGTTTACTGTATAAGCATGCTTAAATTAAACAGTTTCAGAAAGGTCCAGAGTGGGGAGTCTCTTATCTCCATCTGAATAATGCAGTTGGGATCAAAGGCCAGAGAGCAGTCAGAGCTCTTAAAACACAAATACATATAAACACTTATACACACACACACACACACACACACACACACGTATAAATACATGCATAAATAAACATTATGAATGTACACTCTCACCTGCCTCGGATGATTATTTTTGCTGTGCCTCCTGTGGGGAAAAGCAGGTGAAAACAGGAGGTAAACAGTGTAACAATGTATTTCTCTTACAGTGACTTCATTTTACCTTTTTGAAACTGACCTTTTCACTTCCAGCAAAGCCTGTCTGAACAGCAGGCTGAAATAACTCCAATACAATTATCATTCCATCTATAAAACCTAATTAGCATCATTAAATCATTGTTATGGTGCTCAGCACAGAACAGAGTGAAGGAACAAATGTGCTTATGAGTCAATCTTCAGATCCATGAGTTCCGAACATTTAATTTACACAACATGCTTTCATCCCATTTTTCTCCTGGAGCTCTGCTTTTCTGAATCAGTGGCACATACTGCAAAGCATAGTCGGTGGCAGGAGCTTTCTCTTACTGTCTGGGTCAGACACAAAGAAGCTGCTGAATATTTACTCAATTTTTCGAAATTATATAATTTGACAGAAGACGTGCTGCAATTTATTTTAAAGCATCACTAATGTGAATCTACATTTTGTCTTTGGTGTGGCCTTCCTTAAGATGTGCTTCCCATGAGTGTCAAGTCTCAATTATTCATGCTATATGTTCTCCATTATGGATAATTGCTATTCAGACTGCGGCATGTCTGCTTTTTGAGATTTCTTAACGTAGGCCATTATTTATAATTATTTTCCAGTGAAGAGAAGAACATCAATTTCGTGTCCAAGACCTAGGCTTATAAATCAAGCACAGAGCATTGAGCTCTTAAGTGCTTATGGTACCTATGTGATTTACTTTTACTGTTATTAAAAGGAGACTGTGAGTCCTGTAGTCGTTTCTTAATACTGTACATTATGCAAATGGCAGTATTGTTGGTGGACAGTCAAGACTAACGGCTCAAAAATTGTGTATAGGCAATTTCAGGAAATTCAATGTAGGTGTTTTTCAGGGCTGCATAGGATAATTAAACTGTGATCATAACTTTACAACCAACATTTAAACCAGTTCCACCTAAATCTGCTTTTAATAGTAGTTAAAGAAATTCTTAATAAGTTGCAAAGAGACTTACAGACAGGGACAAATGGGTTAATTTATAGGATATACTGTACATATGCATCTGTTTGTATATTAAACATGTACACAAAGTGCGAAACATGTTTTTTAATTGAACAATCTCAAACTAACCAATTTGGTATGCTGCAGCTACTACCAGCATGTCAACATTTTTGGGTATCCTGAGGGCATTTTGCTGATCACGGTATTGTGTCGGCGTATATAGTAAGTATCTCACAATACAGTTCATGAACCCAAATAATCATAATGACAAAAACAAACACATACACTTTAACCTTCGTTAAAATGATCCCAATCATGGTAACATGAGTTAAATAAATTTAATAAATAAATTTAACTCTTTCAGAGAAATTAGTGTTTCTTACTCAAAGCTCTGTAGCTTTTCATTCCAGTTGTAAAAAGCATAGTACCAGAAACCAGTTCAGAGCTGGAATGATATCTTAAAGCTGGGAGCTGGGAGGCATTTTCTTGCATGTTTAAACAAAGTACATGCAAAGTCATAGCTTTAAAACCAAAGGTCAATGAAAACAATTTCATTTTCAGCTACAGAGCAATGACAATGGAGAGAACAATAATGTTAATCTTTCTTTACACAGCTATTGAAATGGACGTAGGGGAATACATTTATATTTCTATACACAAAACCTGGGCTGACGCTAGGGCTTATTGTAGACAATATTACACAGAATATTCCTTTGTTAGTAGCCAGAGTGATCATGACAGTCTCCTGAAAGCTGCTGGTAAAAACCCATTAAGTGGATGGATTGGTCTCCACCGACATGCTGACAACAGTAATATCTG
The DNA here is from genome assembly GCF_033026475.1 of Channa argus. Taxonomy (NCBI): domain Eukaryota; kingdom Metazoa; phylum Chordata; class Actinopteri; order Anabantiformes; family Channidae; genus Channa; species Channa argus. Next base: position 18,471,173 of record NC_090199.1, read on the forward strand.
GATGTGGTCAGGAGGAGAAAATGTCACATACCTAAACTGGGATAAAGGTCAACCAGATAACCGAGACGGCGTAGAAAATGCTGCCCAAATCTGGGGTAATGGAAAATGGAATGACTGTGATGAATACAGCACTATGCCTTTTTACTGCATCAGTGTACCAAACGTGGAGGGGAAGATGTCCTGGGAGGAGGCTCTGGAGCACTGCAGAGGAACTGACCGTGATCTACCCAGCTTGCTCTCTGAGATACAGCACCTCGATGCCCAGGAAGTGATCCAACTTGAAGACATCACTGACCTAGTGTGGATTGGTCTGCGTTTTCTTAACGATCGCTGGCTGTGGATGAATGGTGACTCACTGGTGTATGAGGCCTGGGCCCAAGGAGATCAGGACCATTTGTGTCCGACACAAAAACGCTGTGGAGCTTTATCCAAAACAGGATTGTGGAAGAACTGGGACTGCCAGGATGTACTCAACTTCCTCTGCATCTGAGAAATTTAGAATTTTATATCTGGTAAATTAATAAGGCATGAAATCTAACGATTTTAGTATCTGCAATGTATTTATACTGTCATTTTCCATTTCATACCATCTTATTTGGTGTCGAAAAAGTGTACCTGGAAACTTTGTCACATTGTGAGGCTTTTAAACACACCACAGACTGTACTTGACACGGATTACCCTTAGGAAATTTTTATCTTATGGATGTGAAATGAATTTAGATAGCTCATAACTCAAATTTAAACTTTTTTGTCTTTCCATTCTGATTATTGTCTATATAAATATTTGATTAATGTCATTTACAAAGTGTGTGTAATGAGCATCCCCTTAAATACATAAAAAGGTTAGTCATTTAGAGATTTTTTTGAAATGAGCTGACTTTATGTCAATCTGATTTTATCTCATAGATATTCATAGATTTATAGACTTATTCATAGATACGTACTGATGTACAACATGTGTATAGATTTGCAAATAATTGTTTTGTTTTTATGTATTGTCATATTACAATTGACTTAACAAAATGATAGTGTCAATAGAGAAAAACCCTGATACAAAGACAACAATAATGGGTTTTTGCCAGAAGAAAGGGCAATTTAAAAATCTCAAATGTCCACAGGTATGGCAACAGTAACCAGAAGCCTGCCACCTTTCAATGCTACCAGCTGTTCGAAGGACAAAAATGCAAATTGACAGTTGAAGTGCAAAAATGTCATTACAATACAAAAATAATTAAGAATATTATTTAATTGTTGACAATATGTTGCTTTCCCATGAAGGTGATAAACAACTCAAACAACTCAGTGTAGTAAATACTATTATTTAATTCATTTTAAATTCAGTTTAAGTTCTGAGACCTGTTCCTAAGATTGTGCGTTTTATTTTGTTGGGGTATAGGAGGTATAGAGAGTTTCATATATAGTAGTCTAAAAACAGAGGATGTCTTATTTTGTACAGATTGCAAACAAAAATGTTTGAATTGTTATGCTGGACTCAATTAAAAAAATGGTTTGGTTTGATTTGCTTTGCTTTCTTTGTATATACAAATCAAAGTAAATGCAAAGCCATTTGTTTAACAATCCCAAGACCTAAGAAGAAACGCAGAGCAGTGATCAAAGAGACTCACTGCCGTAATTTTTCTTTGTACAGTTGCTGTGAGGGACAAAGGAAAACACATTTTTATTTTCTATAAATAAAAATTGGACTTATGCTCAGGTTTACTACAAACAACATTATCAACAACCACCTTTTCATTGTTAGTGGCCAGAGTGAAGAAGACACTCTTCTGAAAACCGAAATAAAGGTCACAAGATAACAAAAGCAGCATGTGCTGGCAAGTCAGGTTAAATGGAATGACAGTGATGAAAACAACACCATAACATGTTACTGCATCAGTGTCCACACATTGGTGTTGTCCAGTTGAGTGATAACACTTGACTGCATCACTGACCCGGTGTGGACAATTTGCATTTTCTTTACGAACGCTGCCTGTGGATGAATGGTAACCCTGATATATAAGGCCTGGCCCCAAGGACAAGATCAGGACCAACTGTATCTGTATGTATGTATAACTAAAAAAAATGCTTTGCAGCTTTATCAAGTAGTGTAGACAGTTTATAAGACACTGAAAATATTTTATCTGGTAAACTATCAAAACACCCTAAAATCTTTTTTTTTTCTATCTTATCTTATTATCTTTTGTTTGTTTTCTTTTGCATTTCTGTTGTGTTGCTATATTCTGCTGTCTTACTTTCTCATTTGGCAACTAGGAACTAGTACCATGTAAAACATATTCTGACCAGAAATTCCTTTTTTCTTTGTGTTATGCACTTACAGGGTCTACAGGGTAGGAGCACAACGTGAAATAAAAAAAGGCTGTTCCCGAGCCAAGGTCTGAATTCGAAAAATTTTAAATCAAGTGAATAATTTATTACTACAAAAAGGTGACATGAGTGTAAAGAAATATAACTCAGGGAAAGCCGAGGCAAAACAACACACAAAAAAATCTTTTCCCAGAGAAAGTATTGGCCAATCCCTAAGGTAAAACAAACAAACAGAGTTTTACTAAACCTAACTCCTTAACATCAAAACAACAGTTTTCCTCTGCTGCTTCAGTTTTATTTACAGTTACTATTTAAAAGATAGTGAAGGTGGAAGTTTATACTCTTTACAAAATACACAACAAATATACAACCTAAGGCACTAGGCCTAAATATCCAATAGTTCAAATTAGAAAAAATGCTCAAAGGAGTTTCGAGGCAAAGGATCGAAAACAAGTCCTGCTGCTAGAGAGACCATCCTCCTTTGCATTTCCTTCTTCTTATTGTTCTGTGGTGTTGCAGTCAGTCTGGTTCTTCCTATTCTTTTAGGGGGCATCTGGCATCATAAACTTTGCATTGCTACAATCCTCTGGAGTTATTATTTTCTGTCCATCCATTATCTTGGTCATACTTGTCTTCAAAGTCCACTCTTTGCTGGGAACCAAACTTTTTAAACCTAAGGAAGTGAAGGACAGGCCAAGGACATGTTTTTGATCAACTCAACAGACACTCACTTTTACACTAAAACATGGAAACCAAAGAAATAACCATGTATGCAACACAGTATAATGCCAAGCTGTCCAGATGTTTTTTAGACTTGCTGCTTGCACATTGCTCAAAAGAGAAGCCTGGCCACGGAGTAGTTAGTGCTGTCACCTCTCAGCTAGAAGGTTGCGGGTTCATGGCGCCTGCCAACCGATGGCCTTTCTGTGTGGAGTTTCCAAGTTCTCCCTGTGTTTCCCACCACAGTCCAAATAAATATGCATGTTAGGATAATTTGTGTTTCTAAATAGCCTGTAGGTGTAAATGTGAGTCTCAGAGTTCTCCCTGCAATAGACTGGCCCAAGCCCCCCAGGTATTTTGTTTCTTTTGGTTGTTTTTTTTCTCCAGTCAAGTTGATGTTTTGTTTTTTTTCTTTTGAATATTTCGGTATGTGTATCGTGATTATGTATAAGGGTGGCACACCTGTAAATAAAATTACTGTATTTTTGGATATCATTTCATGATTTTGCCTTGTAGTATCTTTACATTAGCCACTCTAGACAATTGCAGCTCAAAATTAATTAACAGATTATTTAAAAAACAATATCATGTAACTCTTGCTTTCGCTTAAAGATTGTTCTATATTTAGCAGATGTTAACAATAAAAAAGCATTACATTTAGAAATCAGCAGTACTGATAGGAATATTCTATCAGATATTTCTATTATTGCCTTTTCTGGCAAAGATTCTATGAATGACAGTCCTAACAAAAGTATTTAAAAGGGTCTTTCATCCTGCTTGGAGTGTAATCATCATCAACGGCGCATGAGTGCACAATCAGCATAGAGTCATGGTCATTAGGTTTGTATGCGTCATTCTCTTATACTCTTTCTTCTTTTTACTAATGTTTTTTTTTACCTTTATTTACCAGGAAGTCCCTTGAGATTTCTGATCTGATTAGATCTCTTTTACATGGGAGACCTGGCCAAGAGGCTCAATCAGTGCATCAATACCAACAACAGCAGGAAAATTTGGCATTATATTCAGTATACTTTTAATCAAGAATAGGAAGAGCATGTTTCTGTTAGTTTTTATTTTAAAAGAGTCTTAAATTCATCCAGGGAAATGAGTCCAGGAAGTTGTAGATAATTCTGAATATGGTTACAGGACCATGGAGCAGCATACGAGAAGGTTGCTCTGTCAAATACCATGTGAATTCGGAAAACTTTGTATAGCATCCATGTGGGAATTAGACATACTCTGAACTCAGGACAACAGTCTCCATAGATATGAGGGAAGTTTACCTAGGATGGCTTTATAAGTAAAAATAAAACAATAATGTTGACTCCTCAGGGTCAGTGAGGGCCAGAGAACTAGAGAATAAAGAACATATTAATGGGTTCTGAACACTGAGTTTGTGATGAACCGTAAAGCACTGTGATACACGGTGTCAAAGCAGTGAAGGGTTTAGGAGGGGGCATGCATATGAATAATGTCCCCATAATCCAAAGTACTTAAGAAGCTTATCAGTACGAATCTTTTGCAGGCCAAACAGTTAAAACAACTTTTGTTTCTGTAGTAAAATCTCAACAGTCAACCATATAAAAAATATTGAGCAAAATGTACTGGATATTTTAGATAAATATTTTTTAGATATATATATATAAAACCACTGGTGTCTTGGATGATTGGTGTCTATTACCAATAAAGAGCATGTCCACAAGCAACCAGTTAAGACATGCTATAAGACATGATACCCCTCAAAAGACTCAACAAAGCCAGACTTAATAAAATATGATTGAGTAATGCAGTTCAAAACACATTCAATTTGACGTTATGAAAAGGTCACACTCTTCCCTTTCCACTAGGCCCTGTATTCCTTAACATTAACAATGTTTGAGTGGAGGTTATGTTTGAGATGTAATTTTTGAGTTGATTTGTTGTTTTGATGAGTTATTTGTTGGATGAAATAGACCACCCACCACTTTACATTAACTTTTATACACCAAAAAATACATTTGTTTGTTTGTTAACATATTATTTCCTTTGTGTTACCTTTCTATTTTATTTTATTATTTGACTTTTACATATTGGTAACTTGAAACATCTGTCCACAAAAGAACCCCATTGTACACACAGATTTTAAAATGAAAATGCATATACAGCAGCACAATGATTTCAATAGACTAAAAATACATAGTTATGATATTACAGTGTCCATGTTTCAGGTTTACACAGATGTACTTGTGTAAGCACATCTGAGAAGGTGCTGACTATGTACAGAATACAGGAACTGATCTAAGGGATGGCAGTTAGGAATGAAAAGGACATCTGCTACAAGAGAAATGTCAGTAATTCTAAAAAGCCAATAATCATAACATGATGTAAAGATAAAAGGTGCATATTCCAAATCAACTTGGAATATTTTTTTACGAGTACTCTGAGAGAAGAATCTCTTGTATTGAAAAGCCTGACAATCTATACAAACTTTAAGCAAATCAATTGCAAATACACATACAGTTAAAAATAGATTAAAATATCACAAGAAACTTTGATGGATTTCATGTAATTTCAAGCAATATACCAGATATAATATTCTGGTTCTCTCAGATTCAGGTTGAGTTTGACACTCCCAGCTCTTCAATATTTCTGTTTTGGTTAAAGTTCCATAGTGTATCTGTGTTGGACATGTGTAGTCCTGATCAAAGCCATGTTTTGTATACCAAAGAGTCGCTGGGTGTCCCAGGCAATCTTCCTGGTCATCTTAATTGTCCACACAATGGGTTTACTGATGGAGTAAAAACTTATGATGTAATTTTCATCACCACCATTGCATTTTCTGTCGATCATGACAAGTCAAGTCAAGTCAAGTCAAGTGGCTTTTATTGTCATTTCTACTATACACAGTGGTACACAGTACACAGTAGAAACGAGATAACGTTCCTCCAAGGACCAAGGTGCTACAAACAACACAAGCTATAATAAAGTGCATCGAGTGCAACCAAGTGCAAACAGTGCAGACGAATTCCAGCATGCTCTTAATTCCTAAAATTATCAGTGTGGACTGATCCATCCTCTTGGACAGTTTTTACCTGCTGCTTCTAGGAGCTTGTCTTCCCTACTATCATAGAAAAAAAATGGGATGTTATGTAGTCCAAAGTAATTTTTATTTATAGAAGAAAAATTGCAGTCCCCTATTTCCCCCTCAACAGCTGTGCAAACAAAAATAAGAGGATAGTTTTCTCCATGATCATTGCTCTGTCACTGAATCTGAGATTTATTCTCTGTGACCATGCTTCTTAAGTTTTTGGGTTGTTATAACTTTGCATATGTTTTGTTTTGTATACATAAGCAAAATATGTTCATGGTAGACTTTGCATCCAAAGAGGAAAGCAAACCACTTGAATAAGAAAAAACATTTAGCAGAAAAGGTAGGTAGTAAATATTTTTTATTTTATATTTTCACCACTGGTATCTGTAGCTAGAGTTTGTGACAATCTTAAACACGTGAAGTCTCATAAATTACATAGTAGTTTTCACTGGAACAATTTGTTTAATATTATGTTCATGAAAAAAATAACAGTTTTGCAAAGATTTGTTTGCATTTTACCTTCCATGGTAGACCTAAGGTTTTATTGTATTTGTATTTGCCCATTGTTGCTGAGCTTGTGTCATAGTTTTTGTAATACTGACAAATTCAAAACTGAGCTAATGTAAAGTAGTGGAAAGAGAAATGGTATTAAAAAAGGTTGTCACAGATTTTTCTCAACATGGAATTCAATGGTAGAAAAAACAGTTTTGTTTTGTATTTGGTTGAGTGGTTGGTTTTTCTCTTTGCATGCTAATTCTACCATGAATATATTTTGCTTGTGTATACAAATCAAACCATATGCAAAGTCATATGACCTAAGACACACTCCTCTCAAAACAATCTGATCTTCATCTACTCAGCAATAATCATGGCGAAAACCATCACCTTAATTTTTCTTTGCACAACTGTTCAGGGGGAAATGTATTGCTTTAAATGGGAATTGACTTGATGCTCAGGTTTATTGTGGACAACATTACATGGATCTTTCCTTTCTTAGTAGCCAGATTGACCAACACAAGCTTCTGAAAATGGCATGTAGTGTCGTCAAGGATGGATCTGTCTGCATCAATGTCTCAACAACCTTCCTAAAACTGGGCTAATATACAACCAGATAATCATGGAAATAGGAATCATGAATGGTGTCCATGTAATGTTTACTGGAAAATGGAATGACTATGATGAAAACATTACATTTTATGGAGCAAAGAAAGAGATGACTTGCCTTTGCAATGGGATCAAACACTCAAATACCCTCAAGCTCAAACAAATGCTGTATCAAACGCTCCACTTAGTTATTTCATAATTTTAAATTCTACAACTCCAACTCCAAACAAGTTGGGACGATGTGTAAAATGTAAATATAAAAGTAATGCAATCATTTGCAAATTTCACCAACCCATATTTTATTCACAGTTGAACATGAACAACATATCTGTCTGTTCACAGACAGTGGTTTCAGAAAGTGTTCCTGAGTCCCCCAATTTTTTGGGTGAGATTTAGGGTTTTATTAGAGATGTAGTGAAAATTGATTTTAGCCCACTGTCATCCAAATGAAAATGTAGACTGCATTTAAACAGCTTTTGTTTTTTTCAACAAGCACAAAAGTATTCATCAAACACTTTGGTCCAAGCACATCATCACTTTGAACTGCTTTTAGGTATCAAGTTATTAACATCAAAGGAAACCAGAGGAGTATATTCACAAATGATCTCGTGCTTACCATATTTTAGTATCAGTTAATGAAAAGCTTGGTCGTCCAGTGTACAGTAGTCTTCATTTCCATCCTTCCTGTTTCTATTCCTCTCTGGAGGCTACACTTGTGTAACAATAACCAGTGACAGGTCTGTACCTACCACGGAACCTGTCATATGAAAGATTTCAGTTTCCCAAGGGCTCAAAATACTGCAGAATGCACAATTTTACATCTAACATTATTACAATTAAACACCATTGGACACCATTTTGTTCAATAAAAAGAAACTGAAGGTGCCAACTAAAGCCTTCTGAGTTAACAAGCTATGAGTTTTTTAGTTAGTTACTAACCATGTAATATGTTCATACAGTTCATTTAAGAAAATGTACTGGAACCATTACTCTTATACATGAACAAAGGATGTTAAATAATCTGTGAACGCTTCATCTTTTGGGGGTTTCTGGAGTCCTCTCAGAGGACAGTACCACCATTGGAGCTCTCTGTTTGTTGTTGGACCAAATTTGCATGTCAACCTTCGGAAGTTTACCAAAGTGAATGTTTGTCTGGATTAATACCACCCCCTTCAGTGGATTTTTTGACTGCAGGAACTCTATTGGAATTAAGTGATTTTGTTGCTCTAAATCCCGGTGTTAACAGGATTTCAGTCATTCTGATAGGTGTGACTGTGATGTCATCAAATACTTGGTTATGTCTTTTACCCCCCCTCTCTTTCTCTCTCACTATCTATCTATATATATATATATATATATATATATATATATATATATATATATATATATATATATATATAAAACCACTGGTGTCTTGGATGATTGGTGTCTATTACCAATAAAGAGCATGTCCATAAGCAACCAGTTAAGTGCTATAAGGCATGATACCCCTCAAAAGACTCATCAAAGCCGGACTTAATAAAATATGATTGAGTAATGCAGTTCAAAACACATTCAATTTGACGTTATGAAAAGGTCACACTCTTCCCTTTCCACTAGGCCCTGTATTCCTTAACATTAACAATGTTTGAGTGGAGGTTATGTTTGATATGTAATTTTTGAGTTGATTTGTGGTTTTGATGAGTTATTTGTTGGGTATTTGTATTGTTGTGGGGACTGGGGTTGGTTGGGAGGAATTTTTCCTGTGTTTCATTGTGGTGTGAGCCAGCAGGCTAATCAAGACAAGTACAAGCATGTTTGCATCATTAGGCAGACAGTGGAAGGCTGGGCGCTACCAAGTTGAGGGAGGATAGGTAGTATCCACTTTATTGGATAAAATGATGAATCATTATACTTTTAGGGATTTAGGTCCTACCATTGTTATTTATTATTTAAGATATTTAGTCTATATATTGTCCATTATTTGAAGTAATATGTGTATTTTTATGTGATTGACTTCACCCCATGCTTACCTGTGCAGGTGGTAGGTTCTACTTTAGTGAAAGCATAAAATGCGCAGTAGTTAAAGGAAAGTTTTTTGTTTGTTTTTTCCACTTTCAGCTTACTGTGAGGCTGTGGTTTTATACAATGTCTTGTTTGTGTTGAAATATATAATTTAAGTTTGGTTGATTTTTGTTTTTGACTCTGTTTAGTGTTTTGTTAATAAATACCACCGTTTGTTTTTTGCACATACTGCATACTGCACATTCAACATCCCCTTTGTAAACGTTTTCCAGTGCCAAATTTACATCACCTCTCATGTACTTGTATATGGGGGGGGGGGTGGCTTGACAGACATCTCTGAAACTAATGAGTTAATTTGGGCTGGGAATTATGCAAGTAAAAAAACATAAAGGGAAGACATAAAGAGACGCAGAGAGTATGTTCTATTTTTAAAGTTACTGCTGCATCTAGTACATCTAGTACAACACCGACAAGCTTTTAATTTGTCAAACCAGTTAAACCCTAACTTAATTTGATGATGGGCTCCTTATTTTTATTTTTTTTGGTGACCAAAAGAAGGCTGCACTGCACCCTTGATACATTCTGTGCTCCAGGGTTGTTGCCTCTGTAAGTAGCTCAAGGTGTCATGGCAAGTGGAATTGACTGCTTTCCTCTGAGGCTGTTCTCTGCCTTCATTTTACATTAAACTTTCCCTCTCCGTCTCAGAAATTTGCTTACATCCCCTCATGTGCACACAAGTGCTCATGATTGCCGACGTGCAAGACGTTTTCCCTCGTTTTTTGGTTTATTCACGCCCTTCTGCTCAAACGGGGGGAAGGGGAATTAGTTACAACACCTTATGCAAGTATCACATAAAGGATGAAAGTGAATTCAGGTACAGTACACGGTCTTATATTTTATAGATAAAACAACCTGGGCTCTTCACAGGAGCATTCATCAAGGATGTTTTTGAACAAATTCTAAATAACACAATCTGCTTTTTAATGGATCTGACAGGTAACAAGAGGGAAAAAACTAGTATAAAATATACAACTAATGACAGCTGAATTTCATTTAGCTGCTTCTGTTTTAGGGTCCTGGTACTGTGTGTACAGATTCACTTTCACACTGTCGTGGCTCACTAGAACACAGATTCATCATTCATATTTTTAGTAACTCCTTGCTTTTTCTTAAATGGCAAAGTGGAGATTTCATTGTGAGTTTCATCAGTTTATTACCACAATAAATGATTGTACCGGTGTTGTTACGGCACATTTGGCACACAATTTTAAAGCCCAAAGGTGCCTGTATCATTTTATTACTATAATATTTTTTGTCTATAGTATAATAGATAGAAATTACTGGATGATACTTTTATGAAATCTTTCAAGAAAAAAAATTGAGAGGAGGGGGGGCCTTTAGTTTTAGCTGACAGACTAACCACTGATAAAGTAGTAATATTAGTGCAAGCTTAGAGAATGCAAAAATGTATTTCCTAAATACTCCAAACAACTCCTTTAAGTGTTTTACCTACTATCAAAGAGCAACACATTGTATCTGATGTTAGTCTACTCATCTGAGGGATCAGAGGTGTCTGTGCCAGAAAAATATATATAATAACCTTGATTATCAAATATCCTCATCAGTTTTTCCCTTCATTTCCTCTTTAATTAAAATCTGATGAGCTTCAACGTTTTGAATCACTACGACAGCCTAAAGTCTTCAGCTTTTCCACTCAGCCTTACTCACTGTTCCTCATAGACCAAAAAAAATGCTGCAAACCTGTCAGGCAAGACAGTCAGGGCAACCAGATAACTCCAAGGGAATTCCCCACCACAGCTGCAGAGGAGGCAGATGGGAGTAGGGTAAAGAAGCTGAGAAGCGTAATCTATCTTCATAAGACCCTCATTTTTTCAGGGTCGGAGCAAGCAGAGGAAGAGGGAGCTGAGGGAATCGGAAATGAAGGATAGAAGGAGGAAGCAAGAGAGATGTGGGTTATCTGTGAATAGTGGAGACTGAGATATCTGTGTTGCTGAACCACTGCTGAAGGAAGGTTGCATTCGTTCTCAGCTTGTAGTGCATCTCCATAGGGATGGAGAGTAAAGAACGTGTGCATGTGAGGAATAGCTGAGAGGGAAGTGATGAATAAAGAAGGGAGCAGGAGAGAAGTGGAAAGGGAGGCTGGCAAGCAGGGACAGATGGAGAGGGAGGAAAGACGATGGCTTAAGAGAGGGGTATGGGATTTCCCTCAATTCAATTTTATATTCATTACATTTGCATACTAGAAAATATCTATTTTATTCAAAGACAATGCAACTTGCTTACGACAATAAAAAAGTACGATAAAATGCAATAAAAGTTACGTGCAAAACTATGTTACATTTAGTGTAGATTAATGATTCTAAATTTCCTGAAGCCTAAAATTCGCCTTTTGGGATTGATGTTATTGACACTGTTCATTTTGGGGCAACGTATTTGCACGGTTGTGTCATCCTCCAATGTAATGATAATGTTTGAGTACTGGGCAACATGCACACCAATGAAGATGAAAGAAGTATTAAAGAAAGGGATTCAGCACAGGCTCAAGGTTAAGACAAATAAATTGGGGGAAATAAAGTCCAGAAACAAGTTGCAGAGAAAGGTTTTAATACCCTGAGACGAGTTTGGTGAAGTTCCAAGTTACACTTCTTGAGAGTATGATGTTGCATTGAAACGAGGGGATTATACTTACAAAAAAAAACGGTATTTTTTATTACCCCATGCTTTAAACACCAAGCTTGGAAAGGACAGGCATCAGTTGGCCAGTATACAGTATGTCTCCTATCAGCATAAGATTATTTGTTTTTAAGAGTAATCTTATACATTTCATTCAACTAAGTATTAAACCCCAAACTAAAAACTAATGTAGACAATATAAATCTTCCCCTAAGGCTGCTTCTATAAATGTTTTTCAACTCAGTACTTCCACATGGCCAATGAAGGATCTAGGAGCTGGCCAAAGGTTAATCCCCACTTCCCAAAGGAGCAGGATATTTCGGCTTACAAGTCTTCAGGCAGTGTTGCTGTTCCACCTGGGAAAAGCTATCTCCTTCCCCGTCATTCGGCTTCTGTGATGGGAGATGGGAGACAAGAGCATGCTCCAAACAACACCAGGTTCAAAGCAAATGTGCTCAGCTGTCACAGTCCAGAGAAAGATGAGGAAACCAGGGGGAGAGACAAAGGGGAAAGGGAGTTTTAGTAAAATGAATTTTTAGAAAATGGAAAAGCGGTAGTAAAAATAGAGAAGATGAAGTGTGTAAAAAGAGTATCTCCAATCAGCTTCACCACCTACTCACAGTCTGTTTATAAGAGTTTAATTAAAGATAAGGCAGCATGAACAAGTGAATGAGGAAAAATGAAAACTACAAAGTATTTAAGCTAGCACTGTTGGTGTATTCTCATAACATATTCGGACAGGAACCTGACTGTGTAGACCTGTAACCCAAAAATGACTCCGGATGATATTCTGCAGGTATTCACTCCATACAGGCCAGGTGATTTCTCTGATCAGTCTCTTTCTATAGTCGAATATACTAAATTAGTTGAATTGAAAACTGTCTATATTCCTTTCTTTTACAATAAAGCAATGAGGCTGAGCAGCATTGAGCTATCAACAAATCAGGTTTCGTGGTACTCTGGGGGCCTCTTGTGTGTCTGCAAAGCCAGTGTTGACTTTAAAGCTCAGTGGCTTTTTGGTAAGCAGTGGCTCAAATCCTGCCCTGAAGGTGTACATTAATTTCTGTACCACAGTGTGTGGCTCCATCTTGTGGAGGTTAAGGAGAGTCAGTCGTTCAGCAAGTTAATACCAAAAAAGAACACAGTACAGTTGAATACACAATGAATACACAATTTCCACTCATAATAAGAGGACTTCTTATATTCATTTTTTACTTTAACTTTTTATCTTCTATATTTAAAATGTCTACATTATTGTCTTTAAAAAATGCGCTTTCTCCTTCACATCAATTTGAGATGTAAGAAATAAAACCACACCAACTGGAGAATTAATTTGGGTTCCCTAAACAACATTCGTCAGACTAAAAAAGCAACTGAATGAATGGTGTAACCTTTTAAAATAACGTGAAAGAAGTCAACCCATTTAACTTCCAGATAAAGACACCTGAGGTACATCCCAAGTGTCGGATAAGCATTGTTGTTTCCTTCAGTTGGGTCTCTTTGTTCTAATATAGCCCCTCCAACTAAAGATTCGAGGAAATGATGCAAGGAGAGGAACCCAAGAAATATCCTATAAGAAGACATTACACATACCCCCTGGAAGACTGAGAATATTCAACATATTGTTTCTAAATTTCCACCAGAGGGAGAAATTGTTCCAAGGAAGGCTTTTGTTCACCTCCTCCATGCCAGACCTATTTGTCTCAAGCACAGGATGATTCCTGTTCTCTTATGTAACTTTACGATGCTTTGTGAATTTGAACTGCACAGTTGGTTAACACAGGGGCCATATGTTGATGCCAGATTTAGCACATATCCCAATACACATTAAAATATTATATGAGCAATGCAGCTTGTGGCATATCCACACAAACACAGTCCCACTCTGAGCTTTCCCATGGTTTTCTGTTTCTGACAGAGAGTTGATACTTACACTTCTCCTCAGTTATTAAAAAAAATAACACGCACACCTTTCTCGTTTCTGTCACTTCAAACAAATCATAATGAGGTTCACATATGTTTAACTTTTTCCACTGTGGCTGCAGGGAAACCAGTTTTACCACCCTGTCACCACTATGTGCACTCTTTTTCTTTTCACTCTTTTCACTCAGGATAGGATTGTTTATCATGTCTCAATTTCATGCTTCCACTGGGATCATTTCCTTTGAATCATATTGTGGAAAGTGTATTTCTTTGCGTCTGTGCATGTGGTTATGTAATTCTTTGTTTATAGAAGTATAGGATCATGTAATTTGCTACATCTTTGCTCATCTGACCTTAAGAACGTTATAGGCTGAACTACCAGTGGTCTGTTTTTGTGAGAAATACCATACTGCCAGACTGCCAGAGCCCCATCGGAGCAGACCAGAGCAGGCAGCAAGGGCACTTGCTCACTCCTCCCCTTGAAAAAACAAACTTTCTTACTGTGAAACACCTGTTGTCTCCCTCTGCTCTCTCTCCCTCTCACCGCCTCCTAACCTACTTATATTCAGCGTTCTTTCCTCTGGTCATTTCCTGTTTTCATTCATCAGCTCTTTCTCATTTATCTCTCTCCTTTGATGTTTTTGTGTTACACCCAGTGTGCACTGATGTGAACAAGAGACAGACACACAGCACAATACTGGGTCAATCAATATCTGACTTTGTTTATAGTATTTTTTTTTTTTATCTTTATATCACCACAGTGCATCCATTGTAAAAAGAAGTGGGCCTTATATTGATCCCTGAAGACTTTAACAACAGCCTGGAAACCATGACAGTTTGTTTCTAGTAAAAACATGAGCACAAAGTACCTCAACAATTCTGAACTTTTGCAACATTATTATTGTGCTCAGTGCTCAATCTGTTCAGGTGTCATGACGTTGCTCCATCTACACAGTAATAAGGAAGTTTGCACAAAAGCTGTTTTCCCACAATGTTGTGAATGCACCTTATTAAACACCTAGCAGTTAAAAGTAGACCCCTTTTAAGCTAATCCTAACAGTAAAAGTCTGCTTATACATTGTGCAAATATAATAATCTCTTTTGATATCGTATGTGCATTTTGCTGATTTGTCTGACGCTAGAATGCAGTGAATGCAGTTCACTGCATGAATGCAGTTTCGTTTATATTGGAGTTTTTCTGCAGTGATGTACTGATTCAAATCCACTCATGAATACAATCCAATATAACAAGTCACATTTGCCTCATGGTGCTCTACTATCTCCACAACCTTCAACATGTTGTATACTGTAGATAGCTTTGAACTTAGACCCTTATTTAGCAATATAACACTTCTCACAGACAAATTAAAAGTGACAGGTCTACTTCATCTCACAAGACTACTTTTATATCAATGTCAGACATGCCTCTAATTCTCTCTTGTTCTGTGTCAGTGGAGAATCTGAAAACAGAAGCAGTCACAGGAGAATTCCCCCGTGTATGACCACTAGAGGATTAAAATAGATGGTCCATGACTTTTTCTCCTTGGTCGGACCATTACAGCTATGACAGACAGCTTCCTGAAGTGTTTTCTATTATTAAATTTAGACTCACCAGTACACTACTATCTGTAGATCAGAGATGAGTGTTGGTGTAAAAAAGGACAAAGTAGCCAATTTGATTTAATTCAAGCCAAAATAGATTCAAGGCAAGAAAATACTTCATGTCCTCTCGAAGGTCACCACTATTAAGTCTGCTCGTTGATTAAAGGTGCAAATCTGCATGTAAACGTGTTAATCCTCCAATTAAATCTTGCAAAAATTCACCATTTTGAATCCTGATGTTACCATGTCATACTAAGCCTTTAATAAGTGCTACCTCATTGCCAGGCAAAGGCCATGTTTTCTGTCTGTGTGTTAGTGGGATTACTGTAATTACGGATTTAAAAACTCTGCTTTTGTGAGGGACACATGGAGAAAACACGTGTCATTTGTTCCCTATAGGATACATCATATTAAATATTTGTCAGATACAAAGTGTTACATCGTGCAGTGTACAATTCAGTGGTTAATTACCCTGCGTAGGCTGTGTATTTCACAACATGTATTAATAAAGACATAAATACAAGGACATTTTAAATAGGAACATTATAAAAGCACATTAGATCACAAAAAATGTACATTGCAAAGTATTTTATATTACAAAAGCCTAGGCCTGCAGTTTGTGGAAAGCATGATATGAAAAATGGAACACTATTTTGGTATTTAATAAGTACATATTAGTTAAAGCTAAATGCTTGTATTCATCTCGTATTGTGAAGGATGTATCAATCACCTTTTTTAAAAATGATAAGGAGAGTTGATCTTTACCTCCTTTAATGAAAGTTGGGTTTTGGTTATGTCACCAGTGCTCCAAATAGTCACAGTCCATGTGAGAAATGATATGACATGTTTTGACAAAGCCAGATTTTGCAGGTAGGATGCACATGAACATTCATAGCAGGAACCTCTGGCTATCACATTTCTTCTATCAAAGGAGGTCTCTGTGTTGGAGCAGGTGTGGCTGAAAACCTGTGGTTGAAAATGAGGGAAGGAGGAGGTGGCCAACCCTTATACGAGCTCCTCTTAAAACAACAACCCAGCTTTTTCAACTCAACCATTATTTCCAAGTGATCATATCTTGATCATTCCTATGTTTGCACCATGTGGTTAAAAAATCCAGAGGCAGCCAGGCCACCTGAATTCAAGACGGTGCATATCGTGATAAGCATAATGTTTGCTTCACGGAGCAAAAAACAATCACAAGCTAGTTTTAAAAATGATCAAAACACTTTTTTTCAGATTATGATAAACTTTAACAAAGATATGTGTGCTTACTATATCTTGACAATTGCTATCCTCTTGTTTAATAAAGTCCACTTTGATTTCCTGTTCTGGAACTTCCACTGGTGTGAGAGAAAAAACAAGGAATTCCTCCTCTCTTGAGGTGAAGGTCTTATTAATTTAACCACATAGCCTGACCCAGTTGAAGATATTTACCTAGGATTAGGAGAGTGGTGGCCAAAATAGAAAGAATGTGCCAAAGTGTGACTTCAAAAGCGGGTGTAACGCTTTAATTAAAAAAATGAAAAAAAAATATTGCTACTAATAAAATACATAATGGTCCTGGGACTTTTGTGAATGGCTGCATTCATTCCAAAACACGCCCACCAATCAGCAAACAACCCCATGCCCGTGTCACGCCCACATATCCTGTCTGGGCTGTTATTTGCATGCTGATTGGTTAGAAGTATGTAGAGGGGCGCGGTCTCTTAAAGCTCACAGTGGGTATAAAGTTAAGACAGTGTTTATTCCAGGAGAAAATTAAAACAGGCTGCTTAACAGCCGTTCCGTGGGGGACAGCTATATATTGTATAGTGAGTTTTTGGTGTTTTGACATATTACTATTTTTGCTTAAACTTGTCATTGGCTAACGATGGCATTTCTCATATACGTGACTGTACTGACGACAGCCGTCATCGCACAGGTAAGAAGTTTCTCTCCCAACATCGAAGCATGCATCTGTTTTTGAGCCGAACGTCTGCTTAACGATTAAGATTAGTTTAATGTGTAATCTGGTATGCATAATGTAGTTGCAAGTAAATGAATGTCAATATAAATCCCATCCAGGGTTTGATATAAATAAAATAAATAAATGTTTTTCATATATATACACATGAAAAACATTTGTTTTATCCTCATAGATTGCGTTTACATTCAACCAACACCAGATTAAAAGAAATTTAAGCAATAATCACGTCTGCTTAAAACATGAGATTTCGCTGGGGTTATCACTCCTTTTAATCTAGGTTAATAATTAATGTACTGCAGAAGTTGGATTTCCTTCCTGGTAATGAGCATGTCTACTCATGTCTACTTTTGTTAAGCACAGTGATATGTTTACTCCTACTAACTGGAACAAGTTGGCTCTAGTGCTCAGCTCAGTTGGAAGAAAAGCCAGAACTAATTCACTGTTGATAACTATAGCCGCCTGATTGCCATACAGTTTGTGTGCATGCAGATTTTTCCATCAAGTGTGTGTGTGTGTGTGTGTGTGTGTGTGGCACTGCATACATTTGATGTAGCCTACTCTAAGCAAAGATCTAGACAGTTCACTGTCTCTAGTTTTGACATATTTCTTTTCATACAGTTGCTATAGAAAATGTTGCATAACAGAAAATTGGTCCTTCACTTCGCATCATGCACCCAGGTGACTGCTAGATGCCCAGCAGTGTGTGAGTGCCCTGCAGAACCCCTGATTTGCCCTCCAGGTGTAAGCACTGTGTCAGATGGATGTGGCTGCTGCAAGGTGTGTGCAGCACAGCTTAACCAGGACTGCAGCTCCACAAGGCCTTGTGACCACCACAAAGGGCTTGAGTGTAATTATGGCAATGATGTGACCATGGCCTGGGGCATCTGTCGAGGTGAGGAGAAAAGAAATAGTGTATATTAGGAAGGAGGAAATTTAACCTGCAAAATAGCAACCTTTGCAAGTATTTGCATTGCACTCTTATAGATAGTATTGGGCAAAAAAAAGCAATATATGTTAATTAAAACTCTAATCCAGCCATCACAGCTCAACAATGATTATGTGAACATGCACATCTGGGAACAGCACAGCAGGTATTGTAATGAGTATTAGATTCTTTATAGTGGCAACAGGGGGTTTCCAAGATAAAAATACTCTTTCCATCTGCAACATCCCAGTGCTGGCCCACAGACTATTAATAGTTGGTTCTTCTATGCTTTGGAGACAAGGTGTCTGACAGGTTGTGTCTCCTTATTTCCAGTGACCTTTCCTTCTTAGCCATTGTGTGTGTGGGTTTTTTGGTAAAATCAGGAGAGAGATTGCATAACAGGCTGTATTTCAGCTGTTGAAATTCATTAATGTAATTGTTCATTTTAAAGCAAGCCTCATCCTGTAGAAGTGCATCTCTAAAATGCCTCATCCACAGGTATTTATGATTGTTGCTTTATAGTTTATGTATAAGAACAGTGATTATGTTTATATGATCAGTCCATTTTAAATGTCTTTACATGTTGAAAGCCAGTAATGTTGTTGTTTCAGCTGAGTAATGTGTCTTTCCAGCTAAATCAGAGGGACGCACATGTGAGTACAATGGTAGGATCTACCAGAATGGTGAGAGCTTCCGTGCCAGCTGTAAACATCTGTGCACCTGCATTGACGGTGCTGTTGGCTGCGCCCCACTCTGCAACAATAAGCTGCCACCAGTTTCCCCATCTTGCCCGTACCCAAGGCTGGTCAGGATACCTGGGCAGTGCTGCTTCAGTGTGGATTGCCATAAAGGCACCTGGCGCCTCCCACCCAAGCATCAGGTTTGTTTATTTTTCATCTTCAGCTACAGTCCTTTGCAGAATGATAGACACAGTCCCAGCACATTTTTTTTTTATATCTATACATTTTTCTTTTATTTCTCTTTCTTTTTAGAGAATAAAATTGAATCACCCCCACAACGGTGCTATTTTAGGCTTTAAACCTATAAACTTTTCTGTATGTGAAAAAATGCAGCAGTAATGAAAATTCCAAATCCCTCTTCCACTTTCTAATTGATAAAACTATATGTGCTTACTCAGACCAGATACTCGTGTTTTATATCATGCCAAAGATTAATGTGTCTCTCTTTTGACCAATTGTCCTAAAGTAACTCCTTTTTATAATCTTGGTCCCATGGTGATAACACTGTGAAAAACAAACAGAAGATATGATTGCACCACCAATACTTTTCAGACAAACAGCACCATCTCATCTTATCTCTCATTACAGGTGTCTCCTCCAAAGCAGCAGCAGTCCAGATCTCGACACCAGCCTCACCACCTTGAAAATGAGCTGGTCCTTGCCAAAAAATTCACAGGTGTCAAGCCCAGTGGCTGGGAGAATGAACATGGCTACAAACATCTGCCTAGTGAGAGAATACAAGAGATTGGGTGCTGAATTTCAACAACACTGAAATTGATTTCAAACAATGCAGCTTTGCTAAGTTAAAGGCAGAATGTCATATTTTGTGATTATTTTTTTGTATATTATACAACTTTGCACCGTTTGATAATGATTATAAATATAGAAACACATTAAGTGCTGAAGTTACAAATGTCTACATATTTTAACTACTAAAATCATTCCCCTTCATATTTCTAAAAATATTAAACAAGACTAAGGGCTCACAGCAGTGCTAGTGGCACGGTGAGACTGCTTGAATATGGTGGTGCTTTGAACTAAGTATTAAAATCAGCAATTTATGATACTTTCAATTACCAGGCTTGATGTTAAACAAGTGTGATGTTTATTATAACCACATTCAACACCATAGTTACAGCATTTGCAGAGGTTCACTAAGCCATAATTATAACTGAGCCTGATGGGAAGGTAGTTTTTATGGGTGTTGGGTGATATGTCGAAGTACTTCACAGACTGATATTTTGAAAACATAATTTGTTGCAGAAAGTGTTTTAAGCATGTTAATTGTATTTGATATCCAAGATTCATCTTGTACCTTTCTATGTGTAGTTTCTGTGTGTGTACATTCTCGCCGTCCTTGGGTAGGTTTTCTTCTCACAGTCCAAAGACATGCACATGTTAGGTTAGTTGGAAACTCTAAATTGCCCGTAGGTGTGAATGTGAGTTTAAATTATTGTTTGTCTATGTCTCTCTGTGTTAGCCCTGAGATAGACTGGTGACCTGTCAAGTGTATACCCCGTGTCTTGCCCTATGACAGCTGGGATAGGTATCAGCCCCCCTGCAACCCTAAACAGGATAAGCAGTTACAGATAATGATGGCATGGATGGATTCATCTTGTGACCCCTTGATGGGATGGTTGGGATAATTCTATTTTATTTATTTTGCACTTTTAGTGTGGAGCCATCTGAGAGAGAAGTGTCCAGTCCAGACAACTGAATGGTCCCAGTGCTCTCGCACCTGTGGAGTGGGCATTTCTTCTCGTATCACCAACAAGAATCCTCAGTGCAAGCTGGAGAGAGAGACGAGGATCTGTACCATACGGCCATGCCATGCCATAACTGGCACAGCCAAGGTAAGTAGACTGAAGCTGGCTTGAGCTAAAGAAGGTGGAGACAGACGGTGAGGTTGAATATACACTTTGGTGCCAATATACTGTAACAAATCACAGCCACTTATCTCTCATAAAATGAAACCTAAATGGCTTGTGATAACAATATCAATTAGGAATGATAGTAAAGAAATAATTTCACTTTGTACAGTTGGGTGCAAAGATTTCACAACCCTTCAGAAATTTAATCTAATTTATAGTTAAGGAACACTTGCACTAGCTGAATGTGTATTCAATATCATGTTGATGTTGATTCTTTGTTTTACTCTGACATTTCAAAATAAGGGAATTAAATCTTTTCCAACTGTATGTCCTTGCCCAGATCAAATCACAACTAGAAAGAAGGGGGAAAAAATCTGTTCTCTTGCTCTGAGTAAATATGCTACAACTGTCTTTATCCCAAGCTTAAGGAGATAGATTATCTTAGTAAAGTTTTCATGAAGCTTTACTTATAGTGGGAAGTGGGCGTACTGATTTACTCATCGGCATTTTTGTGGCAGGCAGGCGCCTTTTTAAATATAGCCCCCCACCCCCAGCATTCCTGCGAAGCTACTGTCCATAGCTAGCTCTAGTCTGTGTATTCAGAGTCCAGGGAAGTGGTGTGTCTATATTAATCCTCCATGTTGGACACACACTAAGAGCTCTTTTCTCTGCTCTGCTGAGTAAAATCCTTTGGTGCCAAGGGTGATCATAGGTGTCAGTGTGGTTTACAGTAAAGGGCCATCCAATGTTAAACAAATGTTTAATCTTAAAATTAATCACTCAAATCTAAACATAATCCTTCTCTTTCAATTCCTGTTTTGGCATAGGAAGTTGCAGTCTGGTCCTCTTTAATGTGAAACTAATGAGTTTGAGTGCAAAGCTGCTTAAGTCTGCTTTTATGTAACAGGATGGGATGGATGAAAGTCAAAACTTATCAGATTATTTTTTTTATCACCATATGAATATATTTGGTAAATATAGCTATTGAACCTGAAAAAAGCAACATTTCTTATAATCCAGAAGATGACACTCATATCTTCCTCTTCTTTATCCAGCCACAGAAAGGGAGGAAGTGCTCCCCAACCCAAAAAGCCCCAGAGCCCCTCCGCCTGGGCTATGGAGAGTGTAAAAGTGTCCACCTCTACCGGCCTAACTACTGTGGCATGTGTACTGATAGAAAGTGCTGCTCGCCACGCCGGACACACACCATACCTGTGACTTTTGTCTGCACAGATGGCGAGCGCTTCCAGAGGTCAGTCATGTTCATCCAGTCATGTAAATGCAGTGATGACTGTAGCCTTCTCAATGAAGTGGCCCTCCCTCCACAGCACTGGATGTATGGAGACACACATAAGTTCAAAGACTAGTACAAAGGAGGAATTTATGTTCTACTGTATTGAGTTCAAGTTCTTGATGAAAAAAGACACTCCAAAACAAGGGGTCTCTCTCTGGCTCCAAGTGAATGAAGACCACAGGCATCCACAGCAGGGGCTGTCTCAGTTTTATTAACAATCATAAAGGCAACACTTCTTGTAATTTGTGTGACCGGAGTGGATTTTACACATGCCTCCTCCTGTTTAAATGGACATGGGACCCAAATTAAAGGCCTGAAGAAGCCTCCTTTCTGGACTGGACTGACTGCTGGATCCGGTTGTTTTTTCCCCCCCGTGAACAGCCCATGAGGAGAAATGATACAAGAGCAAGAAAGCACTTTAGCACTGAAACGTAGCAATACATGGTAGCCTATATAGGCAACATCATAGGCTGACAACCAGGAAGACCTACTTTTGCATCTTCAAGAATCCATAATGCAAATAAGGCAAACAAAATAAAAATGTGGACAGACCAGCATGTTATGAACATTACATTTTTGACATGCTGAAATAAAGCATCTAAAAAGTAAGTTCACATGCAGATTACTGAGTTTACATGTAACTAAAACTGCTAAATAATCAACACTGGCATTGCAGTGTTGAGGACCAGACCAATGCAAAAGCTTTTCCTTTGAGGCATCTGATTTCTTGTTTGTAATTAGAGAAATGTCTTAAGCAAACCTGTATTTCTTGACAATTTCATTTTGATTACTTTTCAATGCATTTTCTTCCCTTTGATCAAAGTTTGTATATATTTATCTATTTTTAGAGACTGAGATACCAGTGTAGCTGGCACAAGATACATGTGATAAAACTGGCTGAATTCAAATTTCATGTCAATTTTTATTTTAACTCAACTTGTTCAGATAAAATAAAAAATATTCAAAATTATCCCTTTAGCAGCCAGTGTACAGTGGCCAGCCACTTGAGAAAAGTCTGTTTGCTTTGATGGTAGCGCCCTCTGCTTGTGAGAGTAAATAATCAAAACATGTGACATAATATTTGTGCAAAATGAAATCTAGTACCATGAAATGAGTTATAAAAATGTTTATTTCTTTAACCAAAACAATATATCCACAATTTCAACAAGGAAAACACTAAAACAAACACCCCAACATGATAAAATAAAAAAAGATTTTATCTTTATGAATTTGCCAACAAATATGTTTGGAGGGGTAATTTAAAACAAAATTTTTTTTTTCCTCCCACCAAATACAGCAACACCAACGGTCACACATCCACTCTGCTGGAAAACACATCCCAGGCTCATCTGGACTGTTCAACTGTAAATAGAAAAAAAACAATATGCGGTTGTCAGATCTACTGGAGATGGGGAAAAAATAAATAAAAAATACACAGTGACAAAGACAAGAAAAAGACTATTGATACACCAATATTTTTGCTAAAGACCAAAAAAAAAAAATGAATAAAACAGAAGCTAATTCCAAACAGTTCAACTCAGTGAAGGGTTTGCCTATTCATTTTTTCAAAGATCAATAGGTTGTCAAACAAAATCTAATTAGAAGGACAACAGCTATAACAACTTACTGTAGGAGGAAATATCAATCTCCTCTGGTAGCTCTGCTACATTGACTTCAAAGCGATCCTGGACCTCATTCAGGGTCTTGGCATCGGCCTCATCTGACACAAAGGTGATGGCCAGACCTTTTGTCCCAAACCTGCCAGCACGGGCCACCTGAAGTGCAAAAAGAAAGTAGGGGCTTAAAAGAAATTTCTACAAAAGAAAACAGGCCTGTTAAATTTCTACAAAATCTTGGAAAAGTGAAAACTTTTAAAAGGTTTCTTGTGTTTTAGATTACAACTGCCTCAAACTTTCCAGGATCAGGATTTTTTTTTGTAAATTTGGTACAAGCTATAAGCCTTTTGTAGGTTACCTTTTTCTGTTTGCTTTGGAAGTGTATATGTACATCTGTAAAAAATTATATTGTAGCTGGACTGACTCTGTGAAGGTACGTATCAGAATCCTCTGGCATGTCGTAGTTGAAGACAATGTTGACTCGCTCAATGTCCATGCCTCGTCCAAAGAGGTTGGTAGCAACCAAGATCCGCCGCTGAAAGTCTTTAAACTGCTGGTACCGGGATAACCTGGGGGGAGGGGATGAACAACAGAAAAGGGAATGACACTAGTGCAAGATAGAACAGAGGAGAAAAGAACAATCTTTTTTTGTTTTTAATGTTGTGTAATGCGTGTATGTGTAAGTAATAGCAGTTGCACATCTGTCTTTATCAGACTTTGAAAACTGGAAGTGACGCTGCTGGATGTGCCGCTGCTGGATGTGCAGTGTTATTCTGAAAGATGGTCTGATCTTTTTGTTGTTGTAAAGAGCAAAATGGCCAAGAGATGAAGGAGATGACCTTTAGATTTTTGGTAGACTATCACTGAAAATCCTAGATTGATGCTGCGTTGTATGCGACCTCTGGCTGGAAAGTCTAGTGCTTCTATCTTTGAGAAATTGAGCTGAAGATGTCAGAGAATTCGCCAGAAATGCATAAGGAGACATTACGAGGATCCAGAGGACGAGCTTTGGGTCAACAACAGAAATAATAGGAAACCCGGTGTGACCAGATTCTATAAATCCGAGACGTTACTTAGATGGAGATGAAAATAAGGTTGAGAGCCCTGTAGCAAATCTGTGGACAGGCAATTAGTTTCCCATCCACAGCTGCCCCTGTTTAGATACCCTTAAAGTTTGTCTAGATTGGTAAGACCTGAGCCAGCCCAGACTGAGTAGGATTAGGACAGCAAACTATCTGAAGCTGGACTGGTTGACATCAAGGAGGATTTTCAGAGAAAGAAAATTGAGACTGCTCATTCAAGGGCCTTGGCCAGTGATGACAAAGTCCAGTTCTCCAAAAAGGAGTTGTCCAGAGTAGGCTTCTTAGGCAGTGGGGTAATCCAGGTCTGATTAAATGTGGTGTGAAAGGTGCCTGTTGTGAGAGATGTGTTAACGATTTGTGTAATGGCTGGAATTAGTGTGGGTGCAGTTGCTTGTAAGTTGAGAGTGAAGGAGATGGGCTGCAGAGGACAGATGTTAGGGTGGTTTGAGAGTTCCAATGATATAACAGAAAATGAGAAGTGGAGCAGAAGTATGGGAAGACCTAGGTAGAAAGAGTGAGCTGAAAAAAAGAAGAGGATTGACTGAGATGTCCACTTTAAGTACTAGGTGGAACTGAGATTCAGGTGGTTGCCAGCTTTGTAGGCTGGGGAAATGTGGACCAGTTTCAGATCAAATTGTGTCATAAGTGCAAGGACATCAACTATCTCGAGTTTGTTGGTTGATGTTCGTGTGTTGTTCATCACATAATTACATTATTGACTTATAAAATATGAGTGTGGCTTCAATCATTTTTGTTGACCTCAATATGGTTTTTTTGGAGAGCTGAATGCTTTGTGACAGATGCTATTCAGCAAGCTAACCATACACATATGAACATAAGGACAGGACATTTCTTCTATTGTCAATTTAATGTAACTGGATTGTATCCTTACAGGTGCAGGTTTTACATTGAAGTAACAATTCTGTCAAAGACTGCATGTCTACTGCATCTGCGAAGTGTTTAGGCAATTCAGAGACAGTGCATTCTAGAACACCCCCACCCGATAATGTATTGTGATTCTTTCTGGCAGAATTTCTTGTCCAACAGAGTGTATATATTGTGGCTCGGTGGGACCACCCTTGGTGGGGTGGAATTCGATCCTGTGGCTTTCCGCATCCCAACATGGTGATCTACCCAATGATCCACCAGGCCCCCTGTGATAGGCCTGTGTCCATGTCTCTCAAAATGTTAAGAGTACCGCCATCTACAGGCAAGCAACACGGCAACACGAGCTAATCACAGAATTTACTGGTGCCTGATAATTACATGGATTGTAACCAGTGCCATAATCCTAATAGCAAAATATTCCTCTAAGTACAATGCTTAACTTTACCAAAAAATTTAAAGCAAAACCCTAGACTAAAACTTATCGCAGTACCATGATGTCTTTTCCCCTCCTTTCAAGGTAAGTGTGAATACAAGATCATGATGAAAGATAATATCAGCATGTACCTTTCTTCCTGTGCCATGCCCCTGTGGATAGCAATAGCAGGGAAGTTCTGCTCCACCAGCAGCTGGGACAGAGCCACACAGCGATGCACTGACTTCACAAAGATCACCACCTAACATGAACCAAAGAAAGACAGACATGATTAAGTTAACAAATATTTCCCTCAAATATTCAAGACACAAAAGGTTTTACTTATTGCTTTAAAAATTTAACAACATAATGTTTTGTTTATATAAAGTGCTCCCACATTAATAGTTTAACATGTACATGACTGATTCTAACTCATCTCAAATGACTGCAAACAATACCTGATTAAACTCAAGAACATCGAGCAGGTCAAATAGCTTTCGGTTCTTCTCACTGTCCTTCAACTTGCAGTAATACTGCTGTAAGCCATGAAGTGTCAGCTTGGTCTCATCATCTACAAACACCTCCATGGGCTACAAAACAAGACCAAAAAACTCACCAATGGTTTCACACATCTCTGCAGACCACACCATAAATGAGCAAGAAGCAAGACAACTTGTTACACTCACACATGCCATACAGTGATTAAAAGAAAAAACAAAATTTGAAAAAGTTTTCACATGTTTCTGAGTTCTACATATTACACACAATTTACACCAGATTTTGAATATTATATGAGCAGTGGACCCTGTTCTCCTGCTGCAAGATAGTCAGGATAAGGGATTGTCCTGACCAAGCCAAATATGCAGAGGAGGATTGCTTTGCCCCTCTAATACGGCCACTAATGACACTGACAGCCACAAGTGGGCAAAGCTAAGAGGGACTTCTCTACAAATACTGAACTACCTAAACCATTTCATTTGTTGAGTACACAAAAATAATATAGGCTGAAACAGCTGACAAGACTATATTCTGTTTTTGGTTTTTATTTATCCTGGAAGACTTCACCTGGAGCCAGCTTGTTCATTCATAGGGCTTTTTGAATCAGTGTCAGCTCATCTGGAGCAAAAATAAAATTGTGCTTCAGAACCTGAAATTTTGGTTCCTAGAGGGAACGAGATGCCAAAAAGGAGAAGAAATGCATATCCTAGTTGGTTGAATAAAATCAACTTTTAATTTTAACATGAACTTCTGCTACAATCTAAAATATGGTTTCTTCTATGGTGGTGGTTATGTGGTTTCCCAACAAGAACTGTACCAGTTTACTGTTGTTTGAAAAGCTATTTAGATCAAACGGATCAACCATAAAGTAAGCAGCTCGGCTTTTTGAATTATTGGTGAATCTTTTATAAAAACTCACATCCTGCATAAATTTGCGGCACACAGGGCGGATCTCCTTGCTTAGTGTTGCACTGAACATCATAACCTGCTTCTCATGGGGTGTCAACCTGAATATTTCCTGGACATCACGCCTCATATCTACAGGAAAAAACAAATTTTAATACCAAGGTCTGTTTTATACAAAAACAATACAATTAAAAAATAGGAACCAAATTTTAAAATAAGGTTGTTAAAATGGTTAGATGACAACAATATTAGTTTACCAAGAATGCATTTTCACATTGAAAGCTCATGAATAACTAACTTGGTCTGGTAATTCACAGAACACAGCTGGAAGTTTCCTCTGCCATACAAACTAACCATCGTCTTGCACCCTGAATACTTGTTTATTAACAGTCTACTATGAACCTCATGTTCCCATAACTCACCCAGCTGCTCCAGCATCTTATCACACTCATCAAGCACAAAGTGTTTGATGTTCTTCACGCTGAGAGTTTTGTTGCGGATGAGCGCCAGGGTACGTCCTGGAGTGCCAACAACAATGTGAGGACAATTCTTCTTCAGGACTTCTTCGTCCTTCTTGATGGCCAGGCCACCAAAGAACACAGATACCTTAACGGTGGGCATGTACTTAGAGAAGCGTTCATACTCTTTACTAATCTGGAAGGCCAACTCTCGTGTGTGGCACATCACCAGGACAGACACCTAGAATACAGGAGTTGAGAACATTTGTTTCATTAACAGTCCTCATGTAGTGTGCTTTGTAGTACCAGTTAACTTGTGTTAGCATTTATTCATAAGTCATTGTTGCCCTCCTCAAGAAAATTACTTTAAAGTCTGAACTTTACTGGCTAGTGCTGGATCAGACTGTATAAACCTTTTTCACAAAAAAGGAAGTACTAAGCAAATGGGTAATCATATTTTCGCTTTACAATGGGTCACGCTCTAACACAGTAACAATGGATTGCAGTAGTGATTTCAACTTCTCCATCAACAAATATACTATTCCGAGCATAAACATTCATAAATTAGGACATTTAACAAGTTGCTGTATTTCAACATGTCTAAACATTTTCAGGTGTCATGCTGGATAAATGTAATTATGCCCAATTTAATGACTAAATGTAAAGACTACAACCACTTTTATTGCTTATATTTCTCCTTTACACAGATTGCATCTCAAACAAAGACGTTTAAGGTTGTGTTATGCGGTACCTTACGCATGTATACGAAATTATTGTGAGCAATAGCTTGTGTAGCTTGTGTATGTGAACCTTACTAATAGCTTGTGTGTGAAGCTTACACACAGCTTGTGTATGTGAAGCTTACTAGCTTTAACTTACAGGCAAAGTTTGTGAGCTTTAAATTAGAGCCAACAAAGCAGAGTGAAATATTCCACAACAACAGTCCTTTATATTATATCACAGGTAACGTTACGCATTTTTTTATGTTAATCTTTCTTACGCCAATTGAATATGTCCAGTTCAGAAGCATCAGCGGCAGCTTCCACACTTACAATGGACACAGAGGAGACAGTTTCCTCCAGGGCTAAATGATTACTTTCCCTTTCATACCCATTCTCCCCTTTCTGTGATGAGACAAGGCTGTTCCACAAAAAGCGGCTTAGTACAACTACGTTTATGAGCAGAGCCTGCTTTAATATAATCATCCAGCATAAAGTGCTGACTACAAACGTACGTGTTACCTCGTTGCACCTTAAAACATTTTCATTTGTCCCGCCCGGTTGCCCGCAGCCGCCCTTTTTTTAAGGTTTTGGATCTTTTGAAAAAGAGCAAACGCGAACATACACCGAACGAACATTTTGTATGCGACAAACGCTAACGTTTTTTAGATTGCAATTGTTCCTATGTAATGACTGCTTCCAGTTGAGAAATGCGGAAGTGTGAAAAAGGTCTAATAAAGTAGCACTTCTGCATGTTATAGTAAATATCCACAGATAAAACTCCAAACAAATAGGCCTATTTATTCGTCCTGTTCTTCTCCAATTACTGTAAGCACACTTGGCAATTAATGTATATGCTGCTACTGATCTACGTAAACAAGGTCCTCCTTTTGTTTGTACATAAACCGCACCTAAGAAACATTTCAATTATGCTACTTTAATAAATAAGAAAGAGTTTTGACAGAAAAATGCTGCCTTACCCCAACTAGAAAAAAACAAAACAAATTGGTCTAAATTTCCATGGCAAAGCAATATTGTAAGTATCACTTAATTATAAGTAAGTAAAACAGACGTATAATGATCCATGATCACTGCAATTTAAGAATAATGTGGTAAAAACATAATCAACTCACCTGACCATCCACAGGCTCTATCTGCTGCAGGGTGGCTAGCACAAACACTGCTGTTTTTCCCATCCCAGACTTAGCCTGACACAGGATGTCCATGCCCAGAATAGCTTGAGGAATACACTCGTGTTGGACTAATAATAAACCAAATGGTAATCATTATTAAGTGAAAACACTTGTTGTTACTTATAATGTGACAAGTGGAATTGAGGAAGCGTAGACAAGCACGTTTGTGTGGAGGTGTTGTTAGAGCCATGCAATGTCATAAATGTTGTGAATAATTCCTCGCCTCATACAATTTAGTTGCATGATCTTGTGTTTGCAAATGTTGCATTAACATTAGAATCTCACACCTTGGGCAGTTTCAAAAATAGTTAATTCTGAAAAAGAGATTCTTGTTATTTGGATATTGTTTCAGCAACAATCAGACGTAATATGCAAGCTATCAGAAAGCTGAACCAACAAGGTGGAAATGGAAATAAATTTGTTTCCCAACCACAAACAAATAGCACCATTATAAGGAGGAGGTTGTGCTAGATTATACAGCAGCAACAGTTACTTCTTTAATTCTATAAACCTTTAATTTAGAAGATTTGGTCAGTATTTGTAACTAGAGTAAAATGACTAATTACAATGAGAGAAATATTGGTATTGAAAAATTTTTGGATTTTGCCCAGGCCTGGGTGTTCATCTTAAGATATTATATAGGACTGTGGTTATGAAATTGAGATTGTGTGCATTCACCTTCTGAGGGGTGTTCAAAACCACAATCGACAATGGCTCGGAGCAGCTCTGGTTTGAGGAGAAAGTCTCTGAAGCCTGAGCTGTGGATGGATACGTAGGAGCCCTTCACCTCCTTCTTACTTGCTGGGGTCCCACTCTCGGGGGCTCCCTGAGGCTCATCATCCTCCTCATAATCCAGAAGTTCATTTTCAACGTCGTTCTCAGCCATCTATAGAGAAAACATATAGCCCAGAGAATCAGTGTCTCACAACTTGTCTAAAAAGTCTCCTTGAACGTTCAAGCATACCACCAGGTGTAAGAATTAGGCGTCATATAAATAGGAGTTATGTTGGGATTCGTCAATGTCATGAGATGTAAGTACATGTACAGTTCAGCAAATAATGTTACGTTAATCAACGAATTAGCTGTGTTTTATAGATATGCATTTAATTAACTGAACTTAAAATTATTCCTTAAAAGGTATATTGTACAATGATCAGAAACCAAATAAATGGTGTTTAAATTAGCCTAGTGAGGAGCAAGGTCAGAAGATTACACGGCTAACGTGTAAGCAGGCCGCAACCGGGATTCAAATCAAAATAAATGAAATCTTGGGATGCAAAGAACAAACCATGACCGCAGTTTGTGGTGTACGCCTTTTAACGACCAATGTGATAAATGAAATTCGCTTAGCTACACCAATTACGCAGACACAAAATTAGCAGTATGTCAGTGCACAGAGACAGCGCACTCATAAACAATGGAGTCTTCCATCTCCTTCATTCAAACCGGCTAGCTTAGTTAGCGAGCTGCCCGGTAGCAGTTGAAAAGGAATCGTGAATTACTTTAAACAAACACCGTGGCTACAAAACCAAATATTACTTTTCATTACGCATGTAGGCGAAGGGTAAGAACACAAATAGTTAATCGCCAAAGGGCGAATACTAAGCTAACGCAAATTGTGTTCTAGGAAAATGAAGCTAACATAAATGCGGCTAGCGGGCTAGCTTCTAAAACACCTCAAAACATCAATTTTACAAACTGCGACAAAAAAATTAAAAAATCATTTTCATTTCATAATAATTAAAAGAAACCAGGTATTAGCAAAGTTTGTATGAAAAGTACGGATGCACAACGTTACCTTCCTATGATGTTTTTTAGTTCCGTCGATGCCAATGTGCGTATCACTATCAAGCTAACGAGTTTTCATTGCACAGTGCGCACACATGTATGTTGAGTTCACGTACACTTCGGGAACTTCCGCTGCGTCGTGACGCATCCTAATAAACCGTTTTATTAGGATGCTTTACTCGATAACAGTACAAAATTATTAATAGAATGTTGCTTGCGCTAATTAGTTTAAACATAAATAGAAACTTTATATGGTATACAATATGGTACACGGTATAAATTGATATATTTAAAAAATCCATTGTCTTATTATTTCTACTTATGTATACAGATGACCCTGTGCATATTCTGTTAATCACAATTACGATATTATTTATTTTGTGACCACACTTCAAGGCACCAGTGGCTGCTACTCATACTGTACTGCACATGTTGGACATACCGATACTGCACATCCCCACACAAGAAAATATTTTAGAATGTATATACACACACAAACAAAAACTTGTGTTTGGACTGCCTCACACACTTGCACTGTGCATTTTTAAGTCATCCCTTTATTGTATGCAGATCTTCTTGACAGTTACCAATGACTCAAAGCAAAATCTGTTTAGGTTGGTTCATAGCATACTTGTTCAAGAAAGCTGGTTCTATCTATTCCTTTGCACTTTTCTTATACTATAAAAGGATGTATTATAAGGAGCAAGCTCTTACATTTTTGAGGCCTCAGCACAACTTTTCAGAACATCCCTGTATGTAAAGCACTGGTACAGAGATTTTATCAAATTTAATGACTATGTTTTGGTTAGGTCACAGAATTAAATAATTGTGTTAGATGCTGTAATAACAATGTTTGTGTGGAATTAATGTCAATAAATATGAACACGTTCTACATCTTGATTTATAAAACACATTTTCACCTGTGTAACTAAATGAAAGATAAGATCCTGAATCAGTTTCCAGTGTAGCCTTTACACTGGTGTCTTGAAACATAGATACCTCTAATGTAATGTATGACAGAATCCTAAATTCATTATTATTTTGTCCAATACAAATTTGTTACAGGCCATTACCTATGGATTAAAATAGTGCATAAACCTTCAGGGTCCAGGAAGGTCCAGGAATCTTGGGATTTAACTTATCCCAGAAGATGGTTTGCATAGCCTATATGGACCCAAGCAGACTAACATAAAACTATTATACTTTGTACTTTTCCAATATACTATATTACAGTTTTACTACTTCTTACAACCACAATAACTATTCTATCAATTATCTGTTATGTAAAATGTTTTAAATGATGCTGCTATTCCATAATAGCACACCAAATAGTGCATAACACTGAAATAAAGAAAGAAATCATATATTTTATATTCATAGCTTAAATTCTGTGCCACATCACACAAGTCATAAACAATTTCTACGGTAAGGAAAATAATTGCCATTTTAGGCTACACCATATAGTGTATTCGACAGCTATAGTTGGTTTTTAACTATCCGATACTAGTTAAATGAGGCATGCACATATATTTATTGCGCATGAATTAATGTGCTAATATATGAGAGATATAACTTCTGACTTTTTGTATATTGCTGGTTTTGCTGTACTTCAGTAATATTTCAACTGGAATTGTTTTTAGCAACATTTTCTTATAGATCAGAGCACTTCCATCATTTACCAATGCAATAGAAAAGGCCAAATTACCAAACAGGCAAACTGCCCAGGGACCCCCAAAAATTGCTGACAAATGACTAAAGACTAAATAGTTACGTGAAACAATAATCAAAATTTTTACTAATTATTTTGTCAATTGGTTTATCAATTATTCAAGCTTTAGAGTAGGTTAGTGGTTAGTTTCTGAGTGCCTAGGGAAAAAGATTAACTGTCAGGTAGCTAAATCTGGGGCTTACAGACCCAACAACAAGTCTCTGTCCATAGGCCCCCAAAGAGGTTAATCAAGCTATGGTGACATCTAAGAACATTTTTGGTTTTCAGTTAGAAGCTGAAAGTGGACATTAGGAAAGGGCACTGAAATTAGAACATGCTTTAGTTGTTAAAACAAGACGCCGGTTGATTATTATGGTATCAATTAGAGCTCTAAACTCTAACATTTCAGTCAGAGTATTAATCATTAATTTGATATACAAATTTTATTCATATGGAGGAGCCTATATTTATGAGATAAATCCTGTAAGTCTGACACAAACGACTAGCACCTGCAGCACCTGCGAAATTAAAAATTCAACAGTGATTGGTTGGTTTTCTTGTCCTTCCACAGGAAGTCTGCAGTCTGGACAACCCATTGGTTTGTGACATGTCACTCACATCTCGTTCTGTAACCTCATTGGTTCGCCACACCTCGTGCTCATCGGAGAGCGAGAGAAAGAGCGAGAGAGCGAGAGAGAGAGAGCGAGACAGCAAGACAGCACAGAGCACAGAGCACAGAACACCAGCCATTCTGTGTCATTCATCCGTGATGATTGCTAGTGTCGTTAACGCTGAGTCCCTGTTGAACGGTGTGCAACGTCGCACGGATGTCATGTTTATTTTAGTGGATTTCTACAGAAGACATTTTCTCCTTTAATTCGGTTCATACATTTGATCCCCTCGCGACAAGACGTGCGACACGGCTCTGCCTCCCAATTAAACGGCGGCAGGAGGATGGCACTGCGTTGGACGGGCTTTCTGTGTTTGTCCTCGGTGGCTTATTAAGATTTGAATTAGCCGATAACGCACGTTTGACATTTACGACGGACTCATGTGGATACACGATAAACGCAGCGCCCCAATAATGGAGACCAGGTTGGCAATAATGGTTTTATTTGTTGTATCTGAGATGTAAGTTGAATTTCAGCGTTACCTCATGGAGCCTAACAGTTACCGTGATATTGAAGGGCCCACGCGCTTATTAGCTTACATAATAATAATAATAATAATAATAACAAAACGGGCATTTGGATTATTAGCGCATTTGGTAATGGTTGTTGAAGCTCCACCAACTGAAGCTTCCTTCGTGTGCTCTGTTTATCTCTGTAAAATTCCACTGTATAGCATGTCAGCGGCCCATTCATTAGCCTATAAACCATATTCATTGCCATGACATTACATGCTGCTGTGTGGATTGCCCATCTTGCCTTTCCTCTGCGTCCCTTCCTCATTTTTAATTTTGTTGCACAACGGTGTTGTTATGAGAAGCCGGGACATTTGGTGCCGCAAAGAGAGGATGATGTGTCAGTCTGGCCACAGATGTTGATCCTGCCAAGCCATGAGTCGACTGCAGAGCATGTAGGCCTGTTGTTTAGGCATCCTCAAGCAGCAAAAGGCTGGGTCTGACTAGGATAATGAACTGTCATGTCCAAACAACCCAGTTAATAGGATTACAGGCTTTTCCAGTATGAAACTGCAAGACAAAGGATTATAGGTGTCAAAGCTGATGTCTTCTGGAACATGTTGTATGGATCAGCGAGTATTTATCCAGGTGCTGATTTGAGTTGTCCTTGACAAAAATTGTGGACTCAATTACTGTTTTACTGTTGTTTTGACCAAAAATGCATTAATTGTATCCATAATGTACAGGTAAATTCATTTTATGTGGCTGACCAGCTCTGCTCTAAACCATGAAGACCAGGACTGAAAAACACGGTTTAAATGTAGGCTAGGCACATATCATTTTGCTTCCCAAGTGCAGAGTTTTTAAGCTTCGATGTTGAAGGACTGGGGATAGCGCTGATTAGTCACAAAATCAAAATGAAAGAGCTCCCTCAGGCACTTAGGTTTTTTTTTGTAAGGAGTTGGGGATATTCAAGCGATTAATTATCTCACTAGTGTTGATTATAATTACAGCTTAAATGCCCCATGACTAAGGATATGACCCACTGACTATTGGCATTGTTTTATCTTTTAACACATACAGTGTTATTATTTTCAGGCTTATTGGTGAAAGCCACTCACCATTCAAAGGTTATCTTAGATAGTTTTCTCTCAAGGAAACAGATATCTAATTTTCACATCCTGGTGACCTAGTTTTTACGTTGCAGCTTGAAAACTTCTTTATCTGATTCCTCAATCAGGTGCACACACACAGAGGAGTGAGTACTACATCTGTGACATGCAAGCACACCACAGCTGATCCCAGCTAATGTTTTCCTCTGCATTCAGTACTGTTCCCACAGTATTCATCTGTGTGCGAGAGAATGGCAAGAGTTGTCAAGATAAACAGTCTCTCAGTTGTGCCTATGCATGTGCGCGTGGCCTCCAGCAAGAACCGGAGTAGGGATATCATCTCACAGCCATTTCTGTGTATTGTACATCTTGTTTGGCTGCTGCTGTCCAGGTCTATTACTGCCTGCTATTGTGTTTAGTTGTGGAATAGGAATATCTGTGAAAAACGGGAACAACATGTTCAGGTCATAACAAGAATAGGCTGTTTGATTTCACTCACACCTGAAACAAGGTTTAACTTTGATAAATTGAGCAAATAAATATGATCTATTTTTCCTGGTATTAAAATGAGACCTAATGTGCCCTATTTAATGGTTTAATCCAACAATAAATCCTTAAATGAATAATCAAAGAGGAGCATTATGACTTTTTAATAAACTGCATCTGTAAAACCAGTGGTGTAGGTAAAGGCAAGGGTAAGGAGCATATAGAATGTTGTTATTATATATTACACACAATTATGTTTTTCACCCTTAACACAATGTTGGTTGAACACATACGTGAGTGTAACATCCATCCATCTATCTGTAACCTGTTCATGATTGCAGGGGGTTGGAGCTTATCCTAGCTGTTATTGGTTGAGAGGTAGGGTACACCCTGGACAGGCCACATTTTCAAGGTGCAATGAAAGAAAAGATTGTACTGTTTAGGATTGGCCCAATACAAATGTTGCACAGGAATTTAGATGGAACCAGTTTTAAATCATATGAGCTCTCGCCGTTTCTATTTTTTCACTTGTTTATATAGTAATTTGAGTTTTCTCAAAGCCCAACATTGTGTCTGCTTATGCCTTTTATTTACCAGGATTTCTGAAACAGCCACAAACATGCTGTTTTTCTAACAGAAATTTAGAGCCATATGTCAGCTAGGTCAAGTTGTTGTTGGTGTTTAAAATTAACATTCAAGAATGATTTACTGTCACGTGGATTTATGGGAGAATTATTAACATCACAAATGTGTTGCTGAGTAAGAGACTGAGGCATTTTGAAAACAGTTTTTTTATACCAGGCAGACACTGTTTATGATAGGCACTGAAATGTCTTTAGATTTTGCTTATTTATACAGTAGATGTCTAAGTATACAAAAAAAAATAATGTTTTAAATCTCTATATTATTTTTGAGTGTAAAATTAAAACAGATTTGAGGTTATGTGACATTGTCTCAGTGAACAATTGCCCACATCAGCTTACTAACAGGAGAGTTTGGTTGTTTTTTTCATTTACTCAAGGATTAAGGTAGTTATAAAATACATTTTTATCATTGATTTAGGTATAGATTCGTCTTACAACCAAGTTAAAATTATTAAAGGAAGATAACAAATGTTTGTAATCAGAGCGAGTGATTAAGTAATGTTTGTGCAGATGCTGCTGGGAGAGATTTAAATTAAAAGTGTGCTATAGGGAATTCAACAGAAAAACAATTGGTGATGCTTTAACATAACATAAAGCAATGGTTATGTGTATGTGGGAGCA
Source organism: Channa argus (assembly GCF_033026475.1). Taxonomy (NCBI): domain Eukaryota; kingdom Metazoa; phylum Chordata; class Actinopteri; order Anabantiformes; family Channidae; genus Channa; species Channa argus. The sequence continues at coordinate 18,508,662 of NC_090199.1, forward strand.
CTCAGCTTGTAGCAGTACTATTATCCAGTTTTTGTTGATTAATCTCATCAGTATCAAGACTAAATGCACTCACTCTTTAAGGATAGAAAAGATAAAAATAGTTGTATGCCCTTGAGATTAATTGATGGGTTGTTGTAATGGCCGTTCCTTGGAAATTCCCTCTCCCAATGGCACTTGAGGAAAATGAATCATCTGGAGAGGGATACTAACTAAATGTAGTGCAGGGAAAACATTATTCATATAAAGTAGTCAATTTCTTTGCTCTGATTGCCCTGAATGCGTCTCCTGTTTTCAGCCTTAATGTCAAACCAATTTTTATTTGATGAATCCCAGAATAAGTCTGTTTTAAGGCATCTACAGTAATCTATGCAGTACTGCTTCCACCCTGAAAGATGTTTTAGGAAGGATGTTTTAGTCACTGTAAAGATGATGATGTTCTCTAAGTGATCAAACTCATTACACAGAGAAATGAACAGCCAAAATCACTGTACTCATTAGTATATAAAGGTAATAAGAGTGAAACTGCACTACTCATTATGCAGAATGCCCCCTGTCAATATAATATTATTGTATTATGACTGATGCATTAATATGCAAATAGAGCTTATTTTGTAGTTTGCAAATTGGAATAAATTGGTGCTCTATTATGTATACTATGTAATTTAATCCATTACAATACATCATATTTAATAAACTGAATACAGCATTTGTAGTGTAATTTAAAAAGTACAGAATTTATCTGCAATGTATACTGTGTGTGAATACTTGCATACACTACAAGTATCTCAAATTGTGCATAGTGTAAATACAGAGCTTTTTATTTATGCTTAAGCCATTGATAGGCTGATTGTGTATGTCATTTGGGGGCAGCTCTTATCATACACAGGCTGACTATTCACTTCCAGCTTTGGTTCCAGATACTGTATGTCTGCCCAGCTAAAATACAGCTTTGAACACCAATATCAGGAGAAAAAAAACAACATATCTTCTTTACAATTGAACTCTTTGAACAATGTGGAGCACAGCAGCAGTCACAAGGACGGTGGGTGCTGTAGATGAATACCGTGTTAATGAAATTGTCATTTTTCTGTAACCAAACATGATCATGAGTCGAAGAGGGACACATGAGAAAGGTTGGGGATACTTAAAAGTTGTTGTTTTTTTATATGGTGCTAGCCATGTTTTTATGTCAATGTTTTTCTTGGCAGACAGGGAAATAATGTCTGCTACAGAAAATCTGAGATCCTTTGGGATTTAATCTGTGCTAAGATAAAACAAATATGAATGTGTCCGTCTTCGAAGGGTGCTGTAAAGATCAAAGATGAAAAGATGATCCTCCATGTCTGTTGCCTTAAGCCTGTTTAATCTTTCTATCAATGGGCACCATAAGACTATTTTGTAAATCGGACACTCTGTGCCATGTTTTTAATAAAGCAATTAAAACATAGGGGGGTTAAAGGGGCATGGGTTTATATTGGGTGTGTGTGGGGGGAGAGGAAGGTCAGAGTGGGAAACAATAGCTCTGCCTGTTTCTGCAGACAGTGAGAGCTTGGAGAGGATGTGTATAAGCATAGACTTTGCACAACCATAATACCATAACTGTTCATGGTGTGTTCAGACAGACACACAAAGTTGTGTAAGAATCTATGCATACATCCATCTGTTGCACGTCACAGCTTCTATACAGGTCACACCATGACTTTGCCCACATGACAACACACAGCAATACTAACAACACGGTTGGCTTATATAACATGCACTCCATCCCCAGTGTGTCTATCAGTGCACATGCACTAAGTGCGTTCAGAAACACAACTAAGTGGATTACAATAAACCCAACCTCTATTCTCTCTCAGTCCCTACAGTTTCTCCCAAGTACACAGTGACATTAGAGTGAACTTGCTGTCATATAGAGAGGAACAAACACAGTCTAGTTTGTTTTGCTTTGTCAGAGACCTTCTCAATGTCGTTCCCTTAATCTGTGTGAGGCAGAGAGGAAAAACTCCCACTTTAGCACCCTTCTGCTGTAGTCTTGCATGACTCACACTTTTTACATCGTGGTCTGACCACAGTGACACAGCTGAATAGCTCTCTATAGTGCTAAAACCTCTGAACCATCTCTTCCTTTGTGCTGTTGTGCCTTAGAGGACAACAACAACACATTTTCCTTTATGGTAAATGGATTTTATTTTTAAAATGCATTGTTTTAACCAGGTTTTAGTTTAATAGAATTATCTCTTTAGTCAAGATTCACAGTTTTGTATCCAAAGTTTGGTTTTTTCATTAAGTGGTGGTGTTTTTAAATCTATATTTATTTATTTTTTATTCAATTGTGTGTGTGTTGGGGGCGGGTGAAATGTTGGTTCATTGTGAAATGTGGCAATACTAATTAACTTCTCCAAAAATTTACATATAGTTCCTTTACGATGTTAGTTGGTGATCCTTAGACTATTACTTTATGACTACTGTGAGATTGGAAACTTGTTGTGAGGGACACTAGGCCCCCATCTGCAAACTAATATTGTCAGTTTTGCAGTAAATTCTGTGTCAAATGTAGCTGTGTTAGATTACGTTGACTTAGTGTTGGAAGGTCTGTGATATCTTTTTTAGCTTATGTTAGTGGAATTACTGTACATTATTGTTCTCGTTTCCTAATGTGTCTGTCTTTGTATAAGAGTTGTGGACTTTCTATTGGATTTTTGGGTTTTGTGAAACATCTAGTCTCTAATATTAGTATATTATCAGCTCAGTGTTTTTACTCATCTTCTCACTGACCAATAGCACCACTTCCTTGATTGCATTTCTAACTGTAGCACAGAGAGAAATAAAAAGAAGTATGTGTGCATTTGCTGTTTCTTTTAATCTCATTTTCTCTCTGGTAAAAACCTGTTTTGCATTTGAGCTGTTAAATGCTCAGGACATGTGATAGTTTTATGCATGTATATATATAAAGATCTTAGAAGCCCAATGTGTCTCAATGCAGTGCTTCACATTAGCAAGTTGAACATTGCAATAGATGTAAATGCCTATTTTTTACATGACTTTAATCACAAGGAGCAATGATTCAAACACACATATCTTCGTTTTTAATTATGTCAAATGTGTAACTATTTACAATGTCTCCAAATCAAAAGTAATGTTGCAACAATTTTCCTCTGGCTGTATAAAAGCTTTTCCTTGCTGTGAAATCTCACATGGATTTAGAACAAGGGAAAATGATTAAAACCTACTCCAACCCTTCTTCTTCTCATAGCCAGTGGCTTCAGCTATTTATAAGCTGGGCGACATCTGCTTTATTTCTCTGATCTCACTCAATTATTCATCTGATTTATTTAATTAGTCTGGTTTTAATAAACTCTCTAGCTGTTTGCAGTAATTTTGTAGCCACACTCTGAGTGCACATTAATTAAACGAGGAGGTGTGTGACAAAGACTGTCTTTCTGAAATAACGTGTGATCTTAATTCAGTAACAGTACTGCTATATCTAATGCCTAACATATCTAATACTAACAAATCTTTGCCATTTGGAAATTACTTCAACCTGGAAGTACTTGAACTATAGCAAATCTACCTTAGTTTAATTAAGTAAAGCCACTTGAAATTTGTAAAAAATTAATACGAGTACTTGGGATATGAAATTAAAACTAAATTAAACTAAAAAGTGACATGGCACCCAAAAATGCCACTTCATTGGTTTTATTGCAAATATGTTTACTTGTTCACATAAATTAACAAACAAATTCTACTCATGGGAACATAATGAGTATCATCTGGTTTAGTATTATCTACTATGTCAATCAATCGGACACCTGCCTTTCAGAATTGGGAGTGCAGACGGGGGTGTTGCATAAAGCAGGATTACTCAGTTACCCTTGTAACATCTGAAATAGCTTATGACCAACTGGCACCTAATGTATGTGAGTTTAGCTTTTACAAACTACTCAAATGGCGAAAGGGTTATTGAACTTCTGAATTTTAAAGGAAATGTAAGTGTCTCAGCTGATAGTGCAGTCAAGTGTCCTTGGGCAAAATACCGAATCTGAAGATGTACTTGTATGTTTTCCGCTTTGGCTAAAAGCACCTGCCAATTGAATAATTGTAAATTTAAATTAAGTTGATTATGAAACTATTGCGAAATGTAGTTATTGTTTAATTACATGTAGTTTACTGCTCCCCAACTCTGTTGCTAAATTTGAATGCAAAATGCTGCTGATAGGTTAGTTGATGTAAAATAATCCAGCACAGAAAGTAAGAGTATTACTATGATCACAACACAACTTTGTGTGCAGCATTAGTTTGAGAAATTACTGGGTGACTGTCTCACACGATCAAGTACAATCATTCAGGTGACTAAGGAACACTCCTTCAACAACCTAGGGCCAGGGTGTAGAGGGACATTATCAGCATCTTAATGTAATTGGAATTGTGTTTAAGTGTCTTAAGTCCATGTAGATAAGCACGACTCTTGCTCTTCCTCATTTTTAATGAGTTTTGTATTTTGGGTGGGAGAAGTCCCTTGTTTTGTCCATTTGTTTAATTGCTTTACTCTCAAATGCCAGTTTAATGTTGGAAATGTTTTAACCTTTTGGATGCTGGAATGTTTTGGTACAAAGATTTTATTTTGTTATGAAACATCTCTCAATACAGAGATGCACTGGACTTTTAGAAAGATTTGTTTTTTTTTCCTTCTCAGTTCATCCCACAGAATTAAAGTGGGCTTTCTACAAGAATAGAATATTATTTTTCAAGGTAAAGAATTTTCTGAAGCTGTGAAAGATTTTAGTAGAAATCTAATCTAATCTAATCTAATCCAATCCTTCTTCTGTACAGTAAAATCTAATTAAATATGGAACGTCATATAGATGTACAAGAAATGTCTTGCCTCTGCTTGTGAACAAGGGTTTCTCCACCAAGTACTAAGTCATGTTTTGCTTGGGGATCAAATACTTTTTATTACTCATTGAAATGAATCTCAATTTATAACATTTGTATCATGTGCTGTTTCAGCATCAGCCAGGTGGCCAATTAGGTGACAGCCAGGCTCACTGAGGAGTGAGACAAACAGTGACACTGGGAGACCCTTCTACCATCCCCGCAGTACAGCAATCTGACTCCACTGTCACCGCCATGTCTATACCCAGCAACAGCCCAGAAAGAGAGTGTTCTTGTGGGGCTGTCCCTCAGCTAGAGTGTCCGTCTTCCCCTCCTGGCATGGACCCAGACCCACTGTCAACAGGCAGTCCTGTCCTCAGCCCAGACTCATCTTCCCATGATGCAGTACTGTCAGCACCAGCAGGCTCTCCGGCAGATTCAGAGAACCTCAGTCCTGATGAACTGGAGCTACTGGCTAAACTAGAGGAACAGAACAGGTGAGATCAGTGTCTGGTCTTGTTGTGATGCACCCCACCTCCCTTAAAACACGCTCTATTTAGAGGGGTGGTGTAGGCTGTTTTGCTACAGTATCTCTTTTTTACTAATAGCCTTGTGAACAGCATTTCAACATGCAGAGAACTCTAAAGCCTGACAGACCTGCCACGCCTAGTTACAGTTCTTAAGTTATAATTAAATATTTACTGTTTGAGTGCAGGGTTAAGCACTGTGTTCTAACATAGATTTTCTAATAATTGTAAGTAATGAGTGTCTCATGACATTGCATGTTGAACTTGTATGGCAGGGTTAATAAAACACCACAGTTCAAAATAAGAAAATTAATTAGTAACCAGAAAAACAACAAATAAAGGTTTAAACTATAGATGCTACATGCTTGGAGCATACACTGTGATGTGACATGTGTGTGACATGATTTTAAAATGATAGTAGTAATACCAGTTATCTGAAAACTAGATCGGCTTAATTGTTCAATAAGTTTCATCAAGTAATATCAAAGTGTGTGTGATGTGATAGAAAAGGGAGCATTTTGTTCTGTATTAAAGGCCAAATATATCATTATACAAGCCAACCACTGGTAATACAGTCCTCAATTGATTACCTTACTGCAAATAATTTTTAAGAGCTCACACAAATATCAAGTTGATTTGTAGTTCTGAGGGTTAAAGTCATAATTAAAATTAGGTTCACTTTTTATGAGAAGTTTTAGATTGAAAAAGTGTGTTTTAACCCCATGATTGTTTGGATAAAATGTAAGCATACACATTGGTAACAGAGGAATTAATTATGTAACAGGACGGGTTAAACTTTTTGATGTTTTTCCCCCTAACCGTCATGAAGCCAAAGAGATTGAATTCAATTCAATTCAATTCAACTTTATTTATATAGCGCCAATTCACAACAAAGTCATCTCAGGGCACTTTACAGAAAAGATTGCAGGTGCTATGCTCCATAACACTAAAATAAAATGTTTTACAGACACTTGTCAAACCCAGATGAGGTGAGGTTTGATACACAAAATTGGCTTTCCATTTGGGATCGCATTAAAGTGCTCACAGAAGTTCCTGGAGATATTGTGTGAACACAACAATCCTTGCACCTCTTTTGACTTGGAAAATAACCATTGTTGAAGCTATGGGTGTGTAAGCTATTGCTTTAGAATACCCTGAATAGGAAAAGGTTATGACCCTGTTAACTGTTATAATTCTGCAAAATGATAAACATAAATAAACAGGGGATTCAATAGCTTGCATATTAAAGCAAATGTTATAGAGCTCAGAACTATGAAGCCGCTGTAGTTTCAGTGTCTCTTCAGGGAAACACTGCCATCCCTTAACCAAATAAACCTTTATAGTAAAGGATCTTTTTCACTTGGACAACATGTACTTGGATGTTTGATCGAAGCTTATTATATATTTGATCAATTCATTTGCTCAGAGTTTCAGTTTCAGCAGAGGTCGCAGACTTATCAATCGTTTAGGGATCACATACAACTGAACCTGACATATTTGGTGTCAGGTGAATAAAGAGTGTTCCATTTGTTCACATAGCCTCTTTTTACCGCCATCCAGCTGCCCCAGCTACCCTCAGGACTAAAAAAATGAAACACACAAAGAATAGCTCAACATGTTTAGGTTAGGTGAGATAATCAGTACCATTCTCATAACGTGAAATTTGAAGCTATGATCAACAGCCAATTAACTTAGCTTACCCTAAAGATGAAAATGTGTCTATTAGCACCTCTAAACTTCAGCAGTTAACACTTTCTGTGTGCTGCTGACTGTTGCTTCACATTTACTGTGCAGACATGTGAGTTGTGAAACCCTTTTTATCATAAGTTTCAGCAAAAATCTAATTAGCCCAAAATGCCAATGTATTTCTCTAACTCACTGTTGATGAGAAATACTGCATAAGGATTTATCACTCTGGCTTCATTTTTGACCTTAGACTGCAAAACTCTTCTGCTCCGGACATTACTGTAGATGAAGATCTAAACATTTTTGTCTAAAACTAAGACATTCTTTGTTTTCTAGACTAAAACAACATCATTTGCTGCTAATCTTATAGAAATTGACACTTTTATTATTAATATAGACAGGTAACAACCAAGTGAAAACTCTGCATAACAATGTGTACCCTATGCATCTAGACGTACTGGATACTGTAAATGAAAAATTACTTATTATTTACATTGTTTAAATTAACTTGTTCATGTCATCATCAACAAAGTCAGGCTCTTGTCATGTTTTCAATGACCATTTTGTTTATAGGGCATTTATCTTAATATTATCAGTTTGGTTTATTGGTAGCTGAGTTAAAGGCCAACTGCCCTGTGTAATACCCCTCATTAGCCAGGGTTGGATAGTTTAGGCTAACAAGTCCTGAGGCTTCTAGTGCCTCAGCAAGGTTGTGTAAGAACTGTACTCACCCTCAGAATGTCCCAGTCTGCCTCGGTGTCACATTTGCTCATCTTAGCTTAAGTGTGTACCAGCTTGTGTACGACAAACATGTTGTGCCATATATTTATGGTCCTTTTCCATTGGAAATAATAAATTGTGATTTGAGCTTAATTGTTTCTTTATCCAGGTTGCTGGAGGCCGATTCCAAGTCCATGCGATCGATGAGTGGCTCACGGCGAAACAGTGGCTCCTCGCTGGTGTCCAGTTCCTCTGCCTCATCTAACCTGTCACATCTGGAGGAGGATACCTGGATCCTGTGGGGTCGCATTGTCAATGAATGGGAAGAGTGGAGACGCAAGAAGGACAAACTCCTTAAGGTGAGTATTAGGAGCTGTAGCAAATGTAGGCATTTTAGACGTTTTCAAAGTGATCTGCTTGAGGTGCATGTGTGTGTTAGAGACCTGCAGCTTAGTGCTTTCTAAGAGCCGGGGATTTGTTTTCCCTGATGTCCCCCAGCAACTGAGTAAAGTGTAGGAGGGCAGCCTTCATGATTTCTACCTATATCTATTGCTTTGTTGTTATAGAATAGTTTCAGTAGTATTATACCAATGACTTTTTACTTGCAATGCACATTCCCCTCCTTCTCTTTTTATCTCTTTGTGTCCTCAAAAACCCAGGTGAAGGTGCAAAAAAAAAATTACTCTGGGCAAAATTTGAGCTCAGATGATGACACTGCTCACTGCCAACTCTACAGGCACCAAAAAAAGACACACAAAGCTCGGCTTTCTTTCTTTCTTTTTTTTTCTCTTTTTGGCTTATCCCATAAGTTCAGGGTAACCACGGCGGATCATTACTCCGCATTTTGATTTGGCACAGTTTTTATGCCGGATGCCCATCCTGATGCAACCCAATTTCTACTGGTCTTGGTGCAGCTGGGGATGGGGATTGGCTGTTGGGGTTCACTTCGACAGGGACACCAGGGACACTTCCACATGTGGTCGGGAAGAGTGGGGGACGAACCTCCAAACCTATGGCTTACTTTACCAACTGAGCCACTGCTGCCCCCAGCTTGGCTTTCATGATTGGCTGTTGAAAAAAAAACAGGTTAAGAATTACTGTAAAAAGCAATACATCATAATGTACTGTAATTATGAAATGATACTGAATTGCTCTTGTAAATTTAATTATTCATTATTCCATAATTGAGTCTTCTTGCTTCATCTGCCTGCTTTTTGCGTTTTAGTCCATCCCTCTTTAGATCCTGGTATAAATCATTGTCCCTCTTAATCTCTTGCTCTCTCACTCTCTCACTGCTCTCCAGGAGTTGATCAGGAAGGGCATTCCTCATCATTTCCGGGCCATCGTCTGGCAGCTGCTGGGCAATGCCACTGACATGCCAGTAAAAAACCAGTACTCTGAGCTGCTAAAAATGTCATCACCCTGTGAGAAGCTCATCCGCAGAGATATCGCCCGCACCTACCCCGAGCATGAGTTCTTCAAAGGCCAGGACAGCCTGGGGCAAGAAGTCCTCTTTAATGTCATGAAGGTGTGCACTGCAGCATTTCCCCTCAGAATATGACTATGTCACTGGTTGTCATTTGGAATAAGTGTCTTCATGTAAATGTGTTTTAAACCATAGCGCACTGTCTCAGGAACAAACAGTCAACAGCGTGTTGACCGTCTGTACATCAGTCAAGTTACTTCACGACTGAGATGCTTAGGAAATAAACTGAATACTGCTGATATGTTGATCCTTTTGCTCCCAATCGGAATGTTTGGTTAGGATTGTTGATGTCGTCTCTCTCTAATTAGAGAAAACACCACCTGTGTGTTTTTCAGGCATACTCTCTAGTGGATCGAGAGGTGGGCTACTGCCAAGGCAGCGCATTCATCGTTGGCTTGCTGCTTATGCAGGTAAAGATCAAAAATTTCAGAGGAACCATCCATAATGAGGATATTTTGCTGGTATTGTACATCACCATGGGAGTTATTTTATCTTTACAAACAAAACCCTGCATTGCAGATTATGTGGCAGGTTTGTGAAAAATTACAAGCTAATAAAGATGTCTCTAGAGGTTATCGACATTAGCAGTGTGGTGTTTTTGAGTAAACTGAGATCTACTCAACCATCTCACCTCCTCCAGATGCCTGAGGAGGAGGCATTTTGTGTTTTTGTGCGTCTGATGCAGGAGTACCGTCTGAGGGAACTGTTCAAACCCAGCATGGCTGAGCTGGGCCTCTGCATCTACCAGTTTGAATATCTGCTACAGGTAAAAAAAAAAAAAAAAGTGTAATTAACATAAACAAATATGAGGTTTGCAGTTTGAGGCTTGTCCACAGAGGGGCAGCAAATCATCTATATCTTGAGCACGACTTCGTTTTATGACATTGCCTTTTAGGTTTAAGGTTTGTTTGTTTGTTTGTGTTTTGTCCTCGTCGCCACAGGAGCAACTTCCAGAGCTAAACGTACATTTCCGGTCCCAGAGTTTCCACACATCCATGTATGCCTCATCCTGGTTCCTCACTCTTTTCCTTACCTTCCTCCCTCTGCCTGTAGCAACTCGCATCTTTGATATTTTCATGTATGAGGTAGGGAACACTTTGAGATGCATTTTGACTGTGTCTATTAAATCTACTACTGTTATGAAATTAATGTTTGTTTGTTTTTTGCTGACAAACATTTAACAAAACATGAACTATCTATAGGGCCTAGAGATTATCTTCCGTGTGGGCCTGGCCATCTTGCAGTACAACCAGACTGACCTCATTCAGCTGGACATGGAGGGCATGTCACAGGTACAAGCAGCCACAGCTTTGTGCCACTTTCATGTCACAAGTCACAGGTTAGGTGTCCCACTTTCCGTTTTGCACGCAAGCTTTCTGAAATACTGATGTGCTTTGATTTAAAAATAGATAAAAATCTCACAGCAATTTATACATAAACTGGCACACATTTGTTGCTTGATTGTCATGGTTTTTTTATGAAGCACTAGTAAATAGTATAGATTTTTACATTCTATTAGTTAAGACTATTGGCTGTTAGATTCATGATCATACTGTGTTAGGTCATGATGATTGTTATTTGGAAACAAACTGAAGATAAATTAAACCTTCTCTCATTGAAGACATTAAGCATTTTGTATGAAACAGAGTTTCAAACAGAACTAACTTTTTTCATAAAGTGACTGATTCATTCTGTAAAAACCCACAATTAAAGCTCAGATAAAAGCAATGCCCTTTTAGCAATTTACAGATACTGATTAACATATTTATTTATGTATTATTTATCATCAGTCCTTCAAAAGTTGCCAGGGTTTTTTTTACTGGACTGGATTTTTAAATTAGATCTTGAATACATACTTTAAAATTCCGACAGTAAACCCCCCAGTCCCCCACAAAGTAATTTTTAACTCAGAATATATGTGTAAAATTTGATTCCTTAATCCATGGGCTTAAGTGATTCTACATGTTTGTCATAATTTTTCGTACAAAGTCTGCTTTATTGTTTGCGAACCTCTTATATTAGAATCTTTTTCTGAAATATGTTTGCATGCTTATTAATAAAACATAAATGAGCATCTTTGTCAGCCTTGAGCTCTCTAATCTTGTGTCTTTTTTACCCTCTGGGTCCGCAAGCATTTCCAAAAGGTGATCCCCCACCAGTTTGACAGCTGCCCAGACAAGCTTATCCTCAGGGCCTACCAGGTCAAATACAACCCCAAGAGGATGAAGAAGTAAGAGCGCTCATTACTCATCTAACAACAGACTCTGGCTGGACGAGCTTCATGCAGCCCAGTCGTATTTGTATCTCTGTCTTACTAATGCTGAGGCGTTTATAGCGAAGCACACTTACAGTACATCTGGTGTTTAGTGTGGTGTGTGCTTATTTTGATTTGTGTTTGTGTGTCATGTAGAGTGGAAGGAAGAAGGAAGCATTTTCGTGTTCTGTCATTGTGTTTTTTGTTACACAAATGATAAAAACAAAGGCATCAAGGGAAGACGTTCTTTCTACAAATAGTTGATGGTTGAGGGAGCCCTGAATAATCCTGTGTTTTTAAATGTTTCATCAGACTAGAGAAAGAATACACCACAATAAAGAACAAAGAAATGGAGGAACAGATTGAGATCAAGGTGTGTATTGTGGTGGTTTATTTGGTTGCTCATGTACATGATCTAGGTATTACAATAAACAATATTATTAGGATTAAAAAAATAGGGATATAAACTGACTTCTCTGTATGACTCTCCCCTTACTAACTTTTTCACACTTTCACACTTTTTCCAGAGATTACGCACAGAAAACAGGCTGCTTAAGCAGAGGATTGAGACACTGGAGAAGGTAAGAGATGGGCTTTGATTCCAGTTTACCTAAATCCTTGTATGAATTCAAAGTACGGAACATAAATGATGAGAAACATCCTAGTATTCTTAATATTTTATTGTAATGACTTAAATACTAACAAAATAATGTTCGGGTGCTCGTTGTCTGTCGTTGGTTTTCTTCTCCTGAGCAGCTTGTTCCTGTATGTGTGTGTGTGTGTGTGTGTTTGTGGGTGTGGATGCTTGTGATTGGTCCTGTTTTCAAGAGAGGTTTTTTCCCTCTGCTTCAATACTCTGCAATTGAGAGAGACTAGAGTTTTAATCCTCTCTGCCTCTATGACTTTTTCCTTTATTTTTACTTACTTCCGCCTTTTTTTCTTCTTCACATTCATCTCCACACTTCTCTGTTTTTTTAATCCCATTTATTAATTTCCCTTGAAATTATTCGTTCTGGGTTTCCGCTTTCTTTTACTTTCTTCCTCTCTTTTTTTCATCCTCTTGTTCCTCTCCTTCTTGGCACTGTAGGAGAGTGCTGCTCTGGCAGACAGACTGATACAGGTAGAGTACTGTATACCACTTTCCCAATGACCTTCCTGAGCATTGCTCTACTCACACACCCCTCCTCCTCCTCCTTCTTCTCTTTTTTTGCTGTCCTGCAAAGCTTCTTTCCATCTTTTTAACAGTTACAAGCCAAAATTGCATGAAAGGGAATTCTAATTCTGTTTCTAATTCGTTTAAACCCTGAAAGCATGTACTGTTCATCCATGATGGAAATTATGAGATTGTACAATCCCTGCATGTGGCATGTGAAGGTTCCTTGTCATTATAACTGCTACAGTTAAACTTTCCATTGAAATACAATATCCAAACTGTATATAAAATATACTTGTAGAGCTACTACTGGGATATGTCTAGTCTAACTTAGCATTAAGACTGAAAACATGGGGAAATGGCTACTCCGACTCAAATGTATCAATCTGCCTCCCAGGACCTCTGTAGGTCAGTAGTTAACATGTTGTTTGTTTTATTAGTACTAGAAAGCGCAAAGCCATTCATAGTGTTTCTAGTCTTGATGCTAACTGACTGTAGCTTCATTTATTTTCCTTTGCTTTTGAGATTAAACAGTAGTAATAAGCTTCTCTGCTAACTCTGAGCAAGTAAAGGAATAAGCTTGTTGCCCAAAATGTCAAACTGTTTCTTTGCTGTCACTTAACATGTATGAAAGTTCACCTTATGCATAATAACATTGCATTTCCTTGAATGCCCAAATGTACCTTTTTTCCCACCAAGGCAATCAGTCTACATTTTAAACTCTATAGTGCACCTTAACCCTTGTGCTGCTCTGACCTGCTGTTCCAGGGTCAGGTGACTAGAGCGCAGGAAGCAGAGGAGAATTACGTGATCAAGCGGGAGCTGGCGGTGGTGAGGCAGCAGTGCACCACAGCCAGTGAGAGCCTCGAGAAAGCACAGGACACCATCAGGGAGCTGCAGCAACAAAGGGTAAATTCCAGCTGATAAAGTGTGCATTAACGGCATTAACACTGTGGTGTTAATGCAGTGATGGCAGCACTGAAAGTCAAAGTAAAAAGTAGAATATATGTTGAATAGAAAATGTTTGCAGTAATATTCATCAAGAAATATAACATTTAGGCATAAGCAGTTTGAATTGAGCTTGTGGGGTCAAGAGATTTTGACGGATTCTTTCCGATGCCAAATGATTTTACACAATGAAGTTCAATCTTTTAGCACCCAGTGTTTGGCTTGAATGAACTCATTGCATCACAGATTGTCTTAAGACTTCAGTGGAAATTTGTACAAGTATAATTGTACGCAACACAAGCCACAGAGAGATCTATTTTGTAACGCACATACAAAGAAGGTGTTTATCTTGACAAAGCCAATTGTTACTTAATAACAATATTAATAATAATAAATATAATACAGCATATTGTAAATTTACTTAGTTTTCACAGATCAGAGCAAAATAATGTGTTTTGTACTTTTCGTTAATTTTTTTGGCAACCATAGTGATTTTAATCACAGACTTTTACACGAAAGCACATAATAAATCTATAGAATATGATGGATTGTTGGAGATAAAACTACCCAAATTTGATGTTTTTATATCATAATCAACCCTGGCAAACTACAAAAGTAAAATAGTATTTGTATATAGTATTATATTGTAATATTATTGACAACTGTCACAGAGGTATTTTGTGTTTGATACAGTAGCTTGTAGTAACTTTGAGGCTTCAGCATTTCGCGCAGTTCCTTCATGTTAATAATGCATAAGCATTTCTGTTTGTCTAACTTACACAGCAACAAAGCCTTGTGATAAGGAACCAATAGTCTTCCCAAAGTATTTACAGTTAAGTTTACCTTATTAGGGTAAGCTCAACTTGGTTTGGGATGCAGAAGGCAGCGGGTTCGAATACCCCCTCACCAGGTGTGGCCCCACCCAGCCACCAAGGGCCACTTTTGTGCCGGTCCCGAGCCTTGTTAATAAAAATGAGAGGGTTGTATAGCAGCAAGGGCATCCGGCTTAAAAACTCATGCCAAATCAATTTGCGGAACACGCTCCACTGTGGCGGCCCTAAAGGGACAAGCCGAGAGCTGTTGATCTTTTTACCTTAGTAAGTCACACTCTTCTGTGACAATATAATGTGTGACTAAATTCATATACTGTCCATTTACTATCTTATCAGATCTGTGTACATTTACACACAATAAGAGCAAGCAATAGATGTGAATCAAAACAGATGTTACTTAAAAGCCAAAAGAAGCCTTTGGTGTAATACTTTCTAAATAGTGCCATTATGACATGTTATTTTATTCCAGCTCAGATTGCTGCTGAGTTCTCACACCTCCAGACACTCATAGTCCTCTTTGATAACCAAGACTGAAATAACCGAAATGACAGTGTGACTCTTGTACTCACGCTATGTACTTGCCCAATTTCAAGCTTTTTTTATTTTGTCTCGTAGGAAAGTATTTTTCCACTCAGCACTGTTTTCTGCTCTCCTTACACCCATAGCTTTGTAGTTTCACTTTGATGTGGTAACTTGAACATGTACAGTAGCTTTCAATTTTCTGACATCATTCTGAGTCATTGGGACCAGTGTGTTCCTTAGACAAATTCATTTGGTTGATCAGCTATTTTGAAGTTGTGTTACTCTACAGACACTTGTTTACTTTTAGGAACAACAAAATAACATTGATTGGCATTAGACAAAATATTTATTTATGTATTTATTTAGCTTATTTCTAAAAGCATTTATGGCTGAGATAAATATGATTAGGGTTAAGTGGCATGGTCTTATTGATGAACACCAAGATACAAGGTGTAATGTAACAACTGTTTGCAACTAAAGCTAGACAATCACAGGATTAATGTATTGCTGGAAAATTACTGCTCAGTTACATAAATGTAATGTGTGTGCAGAAAACTAGGAGAAACGTTCTTCACATAGATGACAGTTAGTTGTTGGAGGGAAAACTTTATAATGGGCACGTAAAGATTGACATCTATGGCTGTGAGTACACACACAATTGCTGTTAGGAGATACAAAAGAGAGAGATATAGCGCTAGCTTGTGGCAGGTTTCACACCCTTTGAAGCACTGTGGTTATCCTTGCTAGCCCTCAGCTGTGAGTAACTCTATCATCTGGAGCCAGTCTGTAAATAATGATAAAAGGAAACTGGCCCAAAATGAAGACATTTCAACTGACTTAAGTTGTCATTAGTCTCTAATCACTTGGTCCCCAATGTAACTGTGACATTTGTTTCAGTACACAGAGCAGTTTGTGAACAGTTTACAGACTGAGTTGGAACAGTCCAGACTGCGAGAGGCCGAGCTGCTTGGAGCTCTGAAGGAAATGCAAGACAAAGTACTTGACCTGGAAAAGGTGAGCTGACACTTTTCAGCAAGATAGAACAACAGAGTGTAAAAGGTGACCGGAAGTAGAAGTTGTGCAAACCTGTGAATGTGTGATTTTGCTGTAAACTAAAAGTTTCCTGTAACACTGTAAAAATGTTAAAAGTTCCACTGCCACTGACAGTGCGCTTGGCTTCAGGCTTTTGGTTTAACTTCAGGAGGTGTTGCGCTGGGGCGACCGAATGATTTTTCTGTACTGTAAAACTGAAAGTGATAGAAAATGCCTCTGTCATCATTTGCTTGAACTACTAGTCACAGTAGTAGCTACAATAACTAGTTATTGGATGGATTGGCATCATTACATCTTGCCATCATGCCATCATACATGAGAGATAGCATTTCCTTCCTCACTGAACATTTCACTTCAGTCCCACAGCGCACAGCTACTAGCATGGTTGTAAGCTGGTTAGACTTATTAAAGCATATATGTGACTTGTTTGTTCATCTAGAGGAGTATTTGCCTGCCTGATGAGAACAACATGGCAGCTCTGCAGGAGGAAGTGAAGCAGATGAAGCTGAGGGAGCTGGAGATGCTGCGCTCATTCAGAGAGATGCAGGACACAGTTGCTGACCTGAACCAGCGCTGGCAGGTAGCACACTCCAACTGCTCATGTTTCTCTGTAAACTGCATGCATGTTTATGCGCAGAGTTCCAACTGTTCACTCTGTGTTTGTGCAGCATCACATGTCCCGTGGCAGCAGCACAGGTGGTGGTGGCGGCCACTGGAAAGAATCCCCAAAGAAGAACGCCATGAATGAGCTGCAGGACAAACTGATGACAGTCAGATTAAGGGAAGCCCAGGCCCAGGCAGAGCTGAGAGAGATCAAACTGAAAGCCCTGCAGCTTGACAGCCAGGTCAGACACCCATACCACATGGATATTTGGTGCAAAACGTGGTGGACTTTCATATAGTCTGAGGATTTAACAGGAACACTACAGTAGTATACTGAATAACGGTCTGAAGTGATTGTGATTTATGTTGCTGTTGTTTATATAATGTTTTAAGTTGCCAAGTCTTGTGGAATTCACAGGGGATTGGTTAAATTAGTTATTGCTGGTGAGAAAGGTTTAACATAACCATTGTGTTAAAATCACACTGTCAACAACACATGACACATTAATACAGGACAGGACTTTGCTTTGATGTTTTCTTCTTGACTTAGATTTTTGCTTGCATTGTACCTCACTTGTAAGTGGCATTGGATAAATGCATCTGCTATATGACTAAATGTAATATTCTAATATTGGAATAAATATTTTTTTTTTATTTTGGCAGTTAAATAGACAAAAGACACATTTTTTGTATTTTAGCCCAACTAGCCTCTGACATTAAACTTCTTTTACTCCAGAACCAGATCCACAGCAAGCAGATTGGGCGCCATGAACAGGAACGCTCTGCACTGCAGGACCGGCTCCAGATGGTGGCCAATCAGAACAAAGCTCTACAGACCCAGCTTAATGAGATGAAAAGGAAGCAGGCTGAGTCTGACTGCAAGGTATGGGCTGACAGTATAGAGAGGAAGAAAAGACAAAGGACGTGGACATTTTACTAGTTCAGTTTGCTGTAAGGTGAAATTGGAGTAAAAAAGCAGATATAATGCAGATGAAGATAGAGACGGAGGGAATGACCAAAAAGTGAAGGGTAGACAGGCATTTTAGATTTCAGTCTGGGTTTAATGTCCAGTAAAAAACAAAGATGCAATGAAGAAGATCTGACATAGAGATGGAGGCCAGAGCAGGACATAGATGGACTGACCTAGTATCCATATTTGAAATCTAGTAGTAGTAGTAGTAGTAGTAGTAGTAGTAGTAGTAGTAGTAGTAGTAGTAGTAGTAGTAGTAGTAGTAGTAGTAGTCATTTCTGCTTTTTAGCAGAAAATGTATCTTTTTTTCTCTTTCTTTCAACTTGCCTCCCTATCCTGTCCTACATGCAGAGTAAAGAAGAGGTGATGGCAGTGCGACTGAGGGAAGCAGACACTATGGCAGCTATGGCTGAACTCAGGCAGAAGATTGCTGAACTGGAAATACAGGTGTTTTTTTGTGTTCCTCTATATGTGTTCAGATATTTCCCTTTATTTTTATTTGTACTTTACATCCATATGCTGACTTAATTAATTTGTGGATTTAACAGTACTGTAACAACAAATGAAGCATAATCTTGTGTATATAAAATGTGTTTTTCAGAAGGAAGAGGGGCTGATCCAGGGCCAGCTGAACCACTCAGACTCGAGACAGTACATCACTCAGCTCCGGGACCAGATTGCTGAGCTCAAAAATGAGGTTAGCCATACACACAGACAGGATTTCACACACAATTCAAACCATACAGAAAGTACTTACCTTCAACTAAACTTGTTACACTTTGTAACCTTTTTTAAAAACACTTGACTATTAAACACTGTTGGACAAAACAAGCAAGTTGAAGACTTCGGAATTTAAGACTCTCAGAAACTGATTTCACAATTTTCTGATATGTTTTCTGCTTGCTAATAGACAAAATACTCCATATATTTTTGATTATATTTTTGATTATATAACATTGATTAAAAATAATCAGTTGCCCTGATGCTTGGGAAAAAATTTATTTACCTTGCACAGGGCTCATTTGTAGCTCGATAATTAAATAGAATTGTCATTGTGCTGATGTTTCTGGACATGCAGGTGGGATTCTCTAGTTTTTCAAATGATGCATCAGTCCTTTAGACATCAGTTAACACAAATAGCAGTTGTTAGCACAGAGGTAACCTCAAGTTTTAAAAATTGAGACATCAATACCACAGCAGTTTTAACTACTTAAAATAATTGAGACAGCTGCTTGTCTCCATTATATTGACATTTATTTTTTATTAATGTTGTTATGTATATTACGAATCTGACCTACTAAATGTAGTTTAGCTCCTGCAAATGTTTTCATTCCTGTTACCTATGACAAACACTACTGCCTAAGTATGTGCTTATAATGTATTATTTCTACTAATACAGTTGAGTCATTTCGTCGATCACTACGTGTTGTCTTTGACTAATGCTTCAAAATTGCATGCAGAATATGTAAGGCCGACATTGACAGTTTGCTATCCACCACAGACTGATCTTTTCATCTGTATGCAGCCTCACAACAGACACCACTTCCACCTTTACACACTCACTGTTGTGTCAATGTCTTTCTTGTAATATGAGACCACTACTCTTACCCGTCAAGTATATTCTAATCATTTGTTTGTCACTGAGCTTTAATTCTGAAAGATGAGTGCGTTTCAAAAGAGTGTGTGTGTGTGTGTGTTTTTCCTGTTATAGGTGAGCCCACAGCTGTGTGACGTCTGTGCACAGTTATTCGCTCACTTTGTCAATTGTAGCACAATCTCCATGAATTTAATAATTTAAGTTCATTTGCCGACCTCTTGTGATTTTTATATATATTAAATGCTGTCTTCAGTTTCTTAAGAGCTTTCCAGCATTGTGGAGATACAACGTTCTCACACATCAAATATTCAGTTTGTTCATTCAGAGAGTGACAGTGCGTGACTAGTAGGGAAGTGTATAAACTTTAAAGTGAGGGGGTGTGATGAGATCTGCCCTTTACCGCTCCACTTCTCTCTCTTCTTCTCCTCTCCCCACCTTTTTTTATCAGCAGTGGTTTTTTTAAATGAGACTGAAACTTGCGTGAGTACTGATGAGGAAGCAGTGAACCATTTAGAAAAATCTCAGTATAGACGTCTAGGCGATCAACCTATGGATGAGTCATATTAGTAGTGCTAATATGTAATGCCAGAATCTGTATATTGGAGGTGAACTGGCTTTACTCATTAAATTGCCAAATGTATATTTTGATTTATCTTGACTTGAAAATTTGGTAATTTCTTTAGTATTTAAGCAGTGTGGAGCTCTTTAGCTTATTTTTATATTCATTAATCTCTTCATATTGCAAAGATTAGAATAACAAGCTTCCCCTGTATGTTCTTTCTTGCTGTAGTTTGAAGAGCAGCCAGACACAGTCAAAACATTTCCATTGGTTAACCACTAGTTTCCCCCCCTCCCCCCCCGACTGCAACTAGTCTGGGTATATGTTAGGGGGAAAACAAAAACCTCCGAGATTTGTCATGAGTCACTGTGGTACATGCTGGGTTAACATGCAAAAGGCATGCGTGTGTAGATAAACTGTGATGGTAACACTTTTGTCAAGCAAATAAATCCACTGTGATCTGAAAGCTGGACAGGATCAGTGCAATGGAAACATGCAAAAAAATATTTTCTTTTTTTTTGTTTGTTAATGTTCCCTTATTTGGCATGGCAGTCAGGTGGGAAACCTCCATTTGCTCTGATTTAGCTGTATAGACCCTGCTACCCTATTTGTAGAATTTCTAAATGGTAAGCAAGATACACATCTGTGGGTTTCACAGGTTGTTTTTTTTTACAGACCCCTCAACCTTTTAAAAAAGTTCCCAGCACCTGACATTAAACTTATCTGACAAATGTAACATAATTTGTAAACTTGTGTCATAGCTTGTTATTATTCTTTATGTTTAAAATTGTGACATGTGAAGGGCTAGGACATACAGTATTTTACCTTTCCTCATATACTGCATACTGGCATCCCATTTAATGTCCTCTTCAGCAGGTGAAATGCATTGGCGGGTGGTTAAGGTTAAGTTTTTTTTGTTGAGGCAGCATGTTTTCGATCACTGTTTTGCTGCAAGTTCTGATTAGTTTTAATGCATTTCTCTGTAAACAGGTACAGAATGCCACGGTACACTGTACACTGATCAATAAAGATGGGGGAGCCTCCAATTAGTCTATCAATCTTTGTTTCATTACTTCAATATTTAATTTCTGTACCTATTCTACTTAATGCTATTGAGGGATTTGTATCTTGTGTTATGGCCTCTTTATTTTTACTCATGTGCCTAACTTTAAATGATGAACTATCCTGCTTCACCCCTGCTCTGTGGAGCTTGTTGGTGATGTCCTTGACTGTTGGTTTTGAGTGTTTCTTCACAGCTGCCAAACAGCTTATGTGCATTTACATTCACTTAAGTAACTGGGGAGCTCAGAGAAATCAGCTTTCGATGATAACCGGGGAATTTTTTTTGCATGCACCTTAGAAACCTGGTTACTGGAAATCCACTTACACATGCAGCAGGAGAGTAACCTGATTTCTCCTCCACCTCTTCACCTCTGACTTGAGCCACTTTATGTTAGGTAAATTTTCTCTAAATAGCATCATTAATGAGCTCTCCCTCATTCACTAAGCTGAATTTTTCTGTATGCAGTCTTTTGTTACGAAGAACATGGCAAAGAAACCAAATAATTTTTTTTTCTTTGCTTTCTTCATGCTGATTAAACCTGTTCTACATAAAATTCACTCTTCATGGGTAAAATCCAGGGTTAAAACCAATACTAATCATATGCAACAATTTATTATTCCCCCTGGGTAACTTTGCTTTTGCTTACTTTTGCTCACTTAAAATCATCTGTCAAAAGATGCTATGTTCCATGTATTAAGGTGGAAATACCATTAAATCATGCTGCTATTTACATCTTTCTCTTATATTTATCTTTTCATCCTACACCCAATTTTTTAAATATATATATATTTTTGGAGGGGACATGTTTCGCATGTTGATTTGGCATGTGTTTTTACGCCAGATGCCCTTCCTGCTGCAACCCTCCCATTTTATCCAGGGTCGGAACCGGCACCAATAACATAAAAGATGCAATAAAATCTGTATCTTTGTGCTAAAGGCCTCAATTTTATAACCCCAATAAAAAAAGGAAATAAAAACAAAATAAAATGATTTGCAAATCTTATCAACCCCTTATTTTATTCACAATAAAACACAAACAACATATCAGATGTTAAAACAAGACATTTTACCATTTCATGGAAAATCTATAACCTGCTTTTGAAGCAGGCAGCAACACATCTCAAATAAGTTGGAACAGGGGTAAGAATAGGCTGGAAAAGCAATTGCTGCAAATAAAAAAAACAAATGGAGAATTATTTTACAGGCAGCACTGCATCAAAAACAGGCATGAGTCTCTACTGGACATCACTGCATGAGCTCAGGAGCACTTCCAGAAATCACTGTAAACACAATTTGCTGTGAAATCCACAAATGTAATTCAAAGCTGTATCATGCAAAGAAGAAGTCACATGTAAACATGATCCAGAAACACCACCATCAAATGGGCCAAAGATCAAGGTCTGAGAGAAATTGGAAAACTGTTCTGTGGTCAGATGTATTTCCATCAAATTCAAAATGAGCTAATATTTTTTATGAAATGGTAACGTGTGTTTAAAATTATGATATGTTGTTTATGTTCTATTGTGAATAAAATATGGGTTGATGAGATACACAAATCATTGCATTCTGTTTTATTTAGGTTTTACACATCTTCCTAACTTCTTTGGAATTTGGGTTGTAGTTTTGTATTTCTTGATAGGGCTATTCTGGCACATGCATGTTTCAAAATAGGCCAGAAAGTTATTGAATAGTTTTATTTTCATATTGACATTTTTTGAATTGGGGTTGTATTTTTTATTTTGTATCCTTGCAATGACCAGATGCTGTAGTTTACTTTTAATCAGTCCCACACACCTTCTGGGACACTTACAAGAGCACCAAGTGTTTATTTATCCCCTTTAAGCTAACTACCAACAAATACACAGTTTTCTCTGAGTATAAAATCTATAACACCCAGTTCTTTAGAAAAAAGTAAGCTTTTATTATTATTTCTTTTTAAAGTTTTGCATCTTCAGTTGGATTAAATGGACTAAGGGCTCAGAGCCAAAGACCGGATGTGGAAGAAGAAGTATTGAGTACTGCACATTGTTGTTTAGTCTTTTCTTGAAATGTATTGATATGCGACATAGGTAATGTCGGTCTTTCTGTAGGCCTAAAATAAAAAAATTAAAAAATCTCTAAATACCTGCAGGACCCTCCAAATATAATATTTCTTTCTCTGGTTTCAGATAAGGCTGTTGCGAGGGCAGAAGCCGGTCCCCAGCTCCAGGGTCAGCAGTGGAGGTGGAACTACCAACTACCAGGATCTCTGCCTGGCCAGCCCAGCATCTGCTGAGGGAGACTACCTGAGCTCAGATGAGGACCTTCTCCCCAGCCCGCTGCCTCCGACTACCCTCTACCCCTCCCTGTCCGGCCAGTGTCACCCCTCTGCCCGCCTCGACAGCGAGGGTAGCACAGACAGCGAGACGGAGGAGCGAGTGCGGACACACCCGGACCCCCAGCAGCTGTACGGCAGCATCGTGTGTGCTGGAGCACTGGATAACTAAGACCTGTGGTGGGGGCGCCAAGATTGCTTTTTATTTCTTTGACCTAAAGAGACATTTCACATCTAAAGAGCAGTACTGCTACTATAAACTGGGACTGCATTATCCAATCCAGTCCACCTCCTCAGCTTTTCCAGAGTTTACTTTTTACTTGAATCAGGCATAGTTGCATTGATTGGACCTCCTCTGATCATTACTACCTGGTGTCTCCTTTCCTATTACTTTCTCCACCACCGTGCTCCCCACACTATCCAGTCCTTGAAACTGAGTTTTCAAGGAGACAGAGAGAGAGAGAGAGAGAGAGAGATATCTCCTTGTTCCCATGTGAAACTGCACGAGAGACTTTCTGTCAAAATTCATGTCCATCCAAACACAAATATCTGACATACAAGCAATTGAAATTGACTGAAATTGGACCAGCACAAATGTTGCTGCTAGCTGCTTGAGATCAACCACTGGACCTGAATCTGTGACTGTGACGAGAATTGAAGCATGGGTAGACAGACACAAAATATCTCCTCCCTTTCCTTGTAAACTGAATAATAGACTCTTGACGTCTGTCTGCCCTCGTATAAATGTCCTTCCTGATTGGTTCAGAGGTAAACGCATCCTTATTCTCTCTTATCCCTATGTTTTGCCTCTATTTAGAAAGACGCACATCCATCTTCACTGCCTTCAGAAAAAATATCGTCCAACCATTCACATTTTTGCAAACAAGTGAAATTCAAAGGTGATGGCTTGGAGAGGAGCGGTATAGGAATAAATACAAATCAAACAAGGGTTATCACAAGATTGCATTTACGTACGTACATCATGAACACTCTAACATATTAAATATGTGTGTTGTCTGTGTCTGTGGCTTGCAGGTAACAAGAATGCAAGTTAATACAACAGCCTATGTCAAAACATATTCACCATAACTCACAAAAAAGGAAGGAAGAAACTCAGTATTGCCAAATCTTTAGTTTTGTTTAAAATATTTATATGTTATAATTTATTTTCATTTTTATATATACTGTATATCTAAATAACTAGATGAAACTATAAGAGTGTAGAGATACCGAGAGGCCCAACTTTCTCCAGCGTCCTTTGTGCCAACAGGACATCTGTTACAGGTTCACTGCAACAGAGTGTTTCAGAAATGGAAAATGTGCTGCTATAATTTACTTCTTCCATTTTGTTTTTCCTGTATTTCCTTTTGTAAATCTTTTTTTATTTTTTGTGTTGCAACCCATCATTAACTTTGCCATAGATCATATCTGAAAACAGAGCCTCCCCAAAGTTTCTCAACATTTATGAATGGACATTTGTGGGTTAAACTGTTAAGTTTGGAAAACTGTTAGCTTAGCGGTAGTTAATTTGCTTAATTCTTTTCCTTGTTTTCTTGACTACAAGAAAAGGTTGTTTTTTTTTTTATCTGTTGAAAACTCGTTATTATAAATCACACTAGAGTAACCTGAAAATATTGAAGATGAAATGAAATGAAAGATGAAAAGAATCAAAGTCAGGGAATTGACTCGTTAATATCTAGAAAATGTTTTCTAATATTAGTTAACATTAGCTATCACAAGCTACTGGTCATACCAGACCAAGTGAAGCTGTAGCAGCTACAGTGTTTACAGAGTATTTAATTGAGTGAGGGTGTGTTTTATTACTTATTAATTAAAAGTAAGAATTTGGTATTTCCTCTCTGAAATGACAGTTTTTGTCACTCTAAGCAAAAATTTCCAGTATTTATGTTAACTGAACAATCCCTTGGCTGCAGATCAAATTTAATATGTCAGGTGGGGTATAACTCCTTTCAGCTGTTCAGCAGTGTTTCCCTCTTACAAGCAAAAAGAAAAATCCCAGGTAACAGTGCTGATGTGGAATCACTAGTTATTGAGCTCATACCACCTTTGATTGGCCAGGCGAAATTGAGGGTGTAGTTCATAACGTAAGGATGACAACTGAAAGGTTGTCGTCATTCCTGAGGGTGAGTGGTAAATATTTTGCATATCAAACAAGATATTCATTTAGGAAAAAGCCTGTAAAATGTATAGAGAAGTATGAAATATACAGTTTGACAGGAACAAAGTATATGGATAAGATTTAAAGCTTTGTCACTGACAGTTCTTACTGAAGACGTTGAGAAGTCTGAGTGTGTGTCTAACAAACAGGGTGTCATGATGAGCTTTTTGCACTACACAGAGAAACTATGCTCGTGATGTTAAGCATTATGAAAATGTTGTGGGTTAATGTACTGTATATCTTATTATATCCAGCTCTTCAGACATAGGGACCTGACATGCTCCCAACATTTCAACATTGCATCTTGACTTTTTGTCTAACTTTGTTATTTCTCGAAGTGATCTTGGGATAATTTCTCAGAAAGTCCAATACATGCTTCTCAGTGTTTTGTTTGTTTGTAAGGTAGAGCATTTTTGCCATCTTCTCAGAAATAAGGAAATTGGATTTTCCTCAAAGAGTTAAAGAGGATGTTGCTTAGCCCACCATGCTGTTGCAAATAACAGCTTTTTAGTGGTGGGTGTAGAAACTGAAATCTCTTCACTGAAATCAGTGTTTGGATATCTTCACACTAAATTCAAATGGTTCTCATTCAGTTCTTTCTAGATATTATTATGTACACAGTGTAGATTTGCATTGGCTCTGAGATTTAAGCCCTCTGATCAGTTTCACTGTGGGTCATAACCGGCTAAATTTCCCATTTAAAATCTATACGATTTTAAATATATTACTGTCTAACAAATTTACCTTTATAGCTATTAATTTAGATTCAGTAATCTTATTGTTACTGCCGGGGTCCATGAGAAAACGAAATTTACTGGACATGATAGGGAAGTAGGTGCATGCATGTCATTTAATGTAACACATTCAATCGTGGGTTCAGTGTTAGCCTACTGTGTCAGAAAATGTTTTAAATGTGTGCAAATTGAACAAAAAAAAAAACCCTCAGTAAAAAGTAAACAGAAAAACACAAGGTATCCCAAAAATCATTTAACATTAGCCTAAGTTGGAAAAGTTGGTGTATTACTAAAAGCAAAATGCAACAAAATGCGATGATGATTAATGATTAATTTAAGCATCTGCTGAAGAGATGAAAAGTAATGGCAGGCAAAAGTTAGATTTGCGTGGAGCGAAAAATGGACATTAATGTTTCTCTTTGATACGTCATCATTCCTTCATGTTTTGACTGGTGCTCTTTTAATAACATCATCTTGTTGTGCCTTCCTCCTCTGGAAAGATTGATTGGCGCCTGGCTGGAGAATAACAGCAATAACATGTTCTGTTTTTCTGGAAATTCTGTTGAAACGTTTGCCCCAGTTAGATGTAATCCTGGATGTTAAATACTGGTTTTTTTTTTTTTGGTTTGTTTGAAAGAAGTGATAAATTGCCTCAGTCCATCATTTGTTTGGCTGTGGTATAAACATGCACAGATTGCTATTTTTCTGTTGCATTGTTTTAATTATGATCCATTGAAAGCATGTTTTGAATGATCTCCTGGAGCTGTACTAAAAATGCACACACTTGCTAATACTACTACTAACTAGAGGTGTTGCCAAATTCACAACAACTGAAATCTTTAGTTTGGATTTCATTCAAAAAAAAAATATGTCCAAGACAAACCTAATCTGGACCCAGATTTGTGCTCAGTGTCCTCATCACAGTGACACATCTGTACACTGCTGCTCAGTGATGGTGCTCTGATCTCACCACTGTCTAAATACAACTCTATCTACTGTGATGAAACTTTTTGATATGTTTATAAATTACTATAATTACTTTTATTTCAATATGGTACTAGCTCTCATCTTTAATATTATTTTTAGAAGTACCACTGTTTTTTTTTTTTTGTTCCTTTTGTTTAAACAACATTAAATGAGAAATAAATTAAATAATATTAATGTGCCATAAAAGTAGGTGGATTTACACACTATCCTCAATGTCAACTTATATGTTTCAAGCCTACGTCCCTTCAGTAAACAGCCACATAACATCCATAATGTGTGGACTTAACATCTTGAAAAAAGAACAGCCGCCATGTTTTACCTGATTTAAAGCAACAAATTAGGTGATGCAGTGCTAAAGGATGAGTTTTCCCCTGCAGATAGTGTTCACCGTGGATAGTCTGGTGTAGGATTTCTCAGAATCGTGCTGTTTGTGACAACCGTTTGATATCCACAGCATCAAAACCAGGAACCTTGTCCGCCTTCTCTTTTTCTCTTCAACTGATGTTGTTGTCAAATATATATAATGACAGTAAAGATGATATTAATTCCAGTATGATGGGGAAATTAAATTTCAGTGTTCTGTATTTGAAGAGTGATACAAAATAAACTTTAACATTGCACCTTTGCAAAGGCCAGATTGTGTTGTTGATGTCTATCACTGGGGCATTATATTTACTCAGAGCTTCTATGGTGCAAATGTCCATGCACAGTGGTTCAACTTGATATATTAAAAATGACAAAACTAACAAAGTGCATTAGTTAAAACACTTTGCAACACCCACACATTTTTACTTACAGGATAAGTGTTAGACCCAGACATGGATGGAGTACTGAACAGGCCTGCCATGGGCCCCGGGGCTCAAAAGGTCAACAATCAAACAAACAAAACCACTGTCTCTGCCCACGGGCCCATTTTCTCATAATCCATTTCTAGACCCAGGAAGTGTGAGGTGAATTAAACTAACAAATCCAATGTGGGAGTGGAAACATCCTACTTGTTTAGACTAGTTTAGAATCAGTGGTGACTACTTCACTGTCAGACATTAGGAAAGGCTTTACACACAAATTAGAATTTCTGAATAGCCCACAGGGTCAGTGGTTCACTTGCAAGTTCAGGTTGTTAACATAATACCCATTTACGTCGTTATTTGTGAGGTATTAACGTCCTATTACCCTGTTATTTCCAAGGTATTATTCAATTAATAATGTGCTATTATCTATATACCTTGTTATTTTGGCAATATTACCCCAATTATTACTCTGCTATTACTTAGCTGTAATGCAAAGTGTTACCAGAAAGTCTGTGGTGGTACTTTGACCTATTTTTTGTAAATTAACATTTAGCACTCAAACTCATTAGCTCTCTGGATTTTCCCCTTTCAAATTAAGTGTGTTTGTCCCTCTGCAAACCTCAACAGTTAAGATTTTGTCGATGTTTCATGTTGCCCTCTCCTCCCAGGCCCATTCAATTCTAACTTAATTATATAGTAGAATTATTTTAAAGTAAGTGTTTGTGCTCAATACTTTACTTAAATAAGAGAAAAAAGTAAGTGGGTTATATTTCGTCGCGCTAGTAGTACTTAATAGCAGTAATACAGAGTATTAATAGCAGTAATACAGAGTACAGTGTGGGACACAAACTACAGTGCCCGTTTTCACACTATTGGAGCTTTTGTTCACCAGTGCAACAGTGTGGTTCTCTGATGTGTCGAATTAGTTTTCACACAGTAGTGGAGCTCTACAGCACAGAGCCATAAGCTACAATTACACAGTTAGACGCGCACTATAAAACCATTTCATTGTGGTCTTTTGTAGAATATCATACAAATATAAAGAATATTTCCATCCATGGTCTGTAAGTGAACAGCAGAGCCACCATCCATCCACCGTTCATTACCTCAATAGCCTATCCCTCCAAGATCTCAGGGGCGCTGGAGCCCATCCCAACTCTCATCATATTTATGTAAAATGAAAGGTTTACAAATGATAAAACACTTCCGCGTCATTCCTTAGACATAAACAGGTTTCTCACAGCGTATTTCATATGTATACATGTTTATTCACACTTTTACATTAGTGTGCTGCATTTTTTTTATTAAAAAGATATAGAGAGAAATCCACTGTTGCATCAGCCAGCTTCTTTTGGACTTAGCGGTGTATTTTGAAACAAAACTGTTTCGACATTTTGTGTCAACACTTTCTTTAGAATTTTCAGCGCAGTCATTCCTCCTCTTCCGTTAATCTGATGCTGTATTCAATTTGTGCAGCACTGCAACACCTGCACCATGTGCATTGAAATGATTCATTTTTTAATTTTTTATTTACAGCTGGATGGATTTAGTGCTGTTGCAACTTTGCAGTGTTTGGGTTTGTGTGTGAGGAAGCACTGTGGTTAGGGTGACAACTCAGAGGTGTCAGAGCCGAAAGACTTCCTTGTCCTGCTTTACTCTCATCACACCGACCTGCAGACAAGATCGGCGGCTCACAGTCCATCTCAGAACAGATTGGCTTCCCATGTGATTTACACTACACATGATCTCACCGAACCTGATATCAAACATTTGTCTCCACAGAATAATTGGTGTGAAGGTCGTGTGTGACTTTAAGAATAACTGGGGCTTGTGAAATCTGGTAAGTACTTGCATATTTATTTTTGGAAAATGCTATATATATATATATGTTCAAAAATATTTCCCATTTAAACACGACAACCAAAATAAGACACTTTGGGGCTGTTTCCCCAACGTAGACATTAAGGGAGCTGTCAAAGGGAAGAGCTGGGTGAAACTTGTAGTTATCTGTAATTACCAATTCCATTGTTTATGAATTTAGAAGATAAAAACTTTGTTCACTAGGCCATGTGGATCCTTCTCTTGTTTTGTTTTTAGGCAAAATAAAATTTTTTGGTGCCACAAATTCATCACAATTCATCTTTTCGTTGCAATTGTAAGGTAAGTCAGTTGTTATGTGAGTTTATGAGAGAGGAGAGAATTCACCCAGATGTGTTAACTAAGTTAGGTAGAGTACTAATTACTCTACTTAAATACACTTGTATTTAAGTAGAGTACTTGTACTTTACTGCAGTATTTGCATTTTAGGATACTACTACTTTTGCTGCACAGCAATTTAGCAGAAAATATTGTACTTTTGCTCCACCGCGTACATGTTACAGCTTTTGTTACTAGTTACATTTTTCAGATTAGGAGTCTCAATACAAAATCTAATAAGCTATTAAATAATAAAGTATTATTACGGATCAACCTTCTGGGTCAAAATCTAAGTGGGTCAAAATCTGTTCAATCCCTGCTGTTTTTTTTTTGCTATAACAATTGCTATATATTTAATTGCTAATTGCTTTAACAATTTTCCTTTGAGAGTTTGTCGAGTGGTTGTGGATTACTGTTGATGCACTATTGAAAATACACAGTTTTATATAGAGAAGTACTTACCCTTCTGAACTTTAAGTCAATTTCAGCGCATGTACATTTGTACTCCAACTTGGGTAATCAAGCTGAAGTGGTAGTTTTACTTGTAGTGGAGAATTTCTTCAGCACTTGAACCTTTACTTGAGTATTGAGTTTGTCAATTTCCACGACATCTGACCTCTGGTCGTCTGTAAATATAGAGTGATTTTAGTACATTTTTACACTTTAATAGTTTTAAATACTCAATTCAGCATGTTTTAATATGAATACTGTGTGCAGACACAGCTGCAGAAAAACACGATTCATTGATTTACTGTTTTATCTGATCAACCTTGAGAGCAGGCGTCTCGACTAGACTCCGGTTCCACTGATCGGACTCACAGCCGTCTGTGTGATGAGCCACAGCTCAGGGCATGCTCGAGCAAAAGAAATTCAACTAAACTAAAGAAGTCACAGGAGAAATAACCCAATGAAAGTTCTGCCGTTGGAAAAAAGGTCTGAAAAAGCTTCTGTGACTCGTCCGTTCGTACGTACTGACAGAGATCGCAGACTTTAAAACTAGGCTCAGGGCTTATATTCCCAGACGTAATTTTGTCCAATCTTTGGCCTTTACTTTTATTAATTACTCTACTGTACACAAGGAAAAGACTAGGTAACCTGGTTAGTTTGACTTTTAAGATCTGAATTGGTACCTGTAGTGGAGAATTTTTTTTTAGGCAAATACTTTTACTCCAATACTTTGCTCTTTTACTTGAGTATTGAATCTGTGTACTTCTACAGCCTATGCACACAGGTTCATATTTGTCTGTGTATTGGGCTGTGTGGCTGCGCACTGCTCAGCATCCTGACCTTTGTATATTCTAAGACCACCTCTTTTAATGTTGTGGGTTATTGGTGTACAATGCCTCACTGAAAATAAACCAGGCCTTTGGACTTGCATAAAATACCAAAGACTCAAAGAGCTCAATAGGTTTGACAAAGAAAGCAAGTGTTAAGGAACCTGGAAACTATGAAACAATTGTTGGTCACACAACATTTCATGATCCTACACATTTTTCATTGTGGGACCGTCTGGTGGGTTCAGCTCGGGTCAGGCTGGGGTGTGTGCTGTTCCTGAATATGCTGCTGTCATAGATAATGTCCAGTCCTGCAAGTTCCAACCTGACAATGTAATTTTTATTTTACGATATTAGCATAAGGGGCGGCTGTAGATCAATTGGTAAAGGCAGTCATCCACAGACTACAGGGTTAGTGGTTCGATCCCCGGTCCCTGCTATATGTCAAAGGGCAAAATGCTGAACCCTAACAGCCCATTCCCCATTGTCCAAGCCCAGTAGAAATTGAGAAGGGTTGCGTCAGGGCATCTGGCATAAAAACTCAATTCAACATGTGGACAATCCACTGTGGCGACCCTGAATCCTGAATAAGCAAAAACGACAAAAAAAAAAAGTGTTGTACAGGAGCTCGTATTCTATTTATTATTGGTTTTTAGTCAGGGTGAGAGTAGATGGAAATAAATGATTGTGTGTATAAAGATGTAGCCTCTAATTTATTTAGAAACTACTCACATGTTTAAATTTCTTTCAACTTGGAAAAACCTAAAGCTTCAAACGTCACTTTTTTCTGTGCCATGTGGTCTAACGCTTCATTCTCCACAGGAGCTTCACCTTTGCTCGAGCACTGAGTCATGAAATGTGTTGAAGTTAAGTGATAGTTGCAATTCTGATATGACACATTGTCACAATAAAAGTCAGTGGGTTTACTGGGTCCAAATGTCAGACTCAGCGCCAAGAACGAGAGCACCCGTCTCTCAAGCCTGTATTGTTTCTAATGCCACTGTTAATGAAAAGGTACCTGCCAGGTCGCCCAGAGTTTTTCAAGCAGAAAAGAAAATGATTGTTTATTAGAGTGTGAAAAAAAATCACTCACCAAGAGGAAACTGATTAAGAACAGGTCAGAGCAATGGCAAGAGCAGCACAGAAAGAAAACCTTGGCTGGATGGCACACATTGTCAAACAGGGTCTGTTCACATGACAAAAACCCACCAAACACCAGATTAAATGCGGGGTGAGACACCTTTAAACTCTGAAAAACCTGTAGAGAGCTAAAGGTCACCGTTCTCCAAACAGTCACTAAATTGGAAGGGTTAAGGCGTCTTTAGGTAACAATTCTTCTTTATACTCTATATGTTACAACATGTTTTTCTTATAATCACCTGTACTAACAAATGCAAAAAATTTCGATGGTCCCTCTCTTTCTCTTCCTAACAGTAGCAGCAAATCCACAGTATCTGAAAGGGATTATTTCAATTAATCTATTTTTGAATGTGTGCTTCTGCTGCCCTCTTCTGGGCACAAATACCTTGTATTACCCTTGGGATATAACCAGTAAGCAGTAAGATTCAAATAAAGGAAATTAATCAGGTGGACTGATCGGGACCAAATATGTCTGTCATCATTAACACTGGCTTTATTTTATTTGTTAGATAACTTTGACTTCAGGTCTTCCTCCTTCATGAATGATGCCTCGTTCTTTCTTGGTGAAGCGAGGAGGGCTGCACCATGTTCGGCCCGCAGCACGTAGCTCCAGTTCTGGATCCACACCGGTAATGTTCAGTCATGTGGAAAAAAAGATGGAGTCCTGGGATACGTCACTGGACTACTCGGCAGCAGAAAGGCCAGATAATAAAGCAGTGTCCAACATATTATTTCAAAAGGACCTTCCAGCCACTGATCAGTGTAATGGAAATGGGCCCCTTCAACCACTCTGTTCCAAATCATATGGTGGGTTCTTATTTCATGTTTATATACACCTTTCCTCACAGGAATCTTTTACAGAGATGTAAAAACACAAGCACAATCTACTGAAATGATTCACATTGAGCAATAGTGAAGGGCTGAAACCAGAGAATAGGACACAGAAAAGGGGGGCTGAGGAAATCTTGTATACTGTATAGTTATTTAAATTGTGCCAATGAAAAATATGAAATCCTTTAAAACTGTATCAGTTTAAATGATCAGAAGCTTACCTGTCTGTGTTCTTAGACTTTAGACCTGCTGAGCCCTTGAGGACGTACAGTCCTGTCAAGTCAAACATGCTCAGCCCTGTGGAGAAAGCAAGCACTCCCCCTCCCACAGCAGGAGTGTGGCCTCAGGTGAGCTCAGGTCATCTAGACAAACTGTCCCTGGGACTGGGAGACTTGACCCAGCACCACCATATCCTGAGAGAGACCAGGAGCAGTGTCTGCTGGAAGACCAGCGCTCCAAAGCAAGAGTGTCCCCTCTGCAGCAAAGTATGTTGTCCAGTAAATGACTTTTGTAAGTTGGCAAACAACAACTGTCAGAGATTAGGACAATGCCATACTCACTGATTTGTGTCTGTAATGAAGAAAACAGCTTAAGTGAAAATGTAGCCGATACAACTTGACTTGAGGTAAAATAGCTATACGGACATGACAAATGTAACTGCAGTACAAACAATAAGCACAGTCTGTTATAAAACCATTATACTGTATATTTAAATACACAAAATATTACAAATGTAAACGATAAAGTGAAAACACCACATACTGAACAGGACATTTTGGAAAACAATTATTTAAAGCACCCCCAGCTGGAGCAGCTGTGTGAGGCTGTACAGCACAAAAACACTTCAAGTTACAAGCAAAATTCAGTAAAAACTAAAAGCGTGTTGGGATGCTAACATTTTCTCTGGTCCATTAGTTTCAGCAGCAGTCAGGCTGTCAAACCGCACACTGACAACTGGTGTGTAAAACTGGACTAAATTGTCCACTGAAACCTACTTTTGCAAACCAGAGAATTCTGTAAAAGCAGATTTGTCTTTTAAGATTTGCCGGCTTTATAATTTTAGTGACTTTAACTTGTTTTCCAACTTCCCCTCTCCTGATTTTTACAGTTATCTCTCTATTTTTATTCCGTCGCAAACTCTGTTTGTTTTGTCCTTGCAGATATTTTCATGTCTGTCTAGTTTGAAGACTCACATTTGTAAGAGTCACGGAAGCAGAGCACCACTGTCCACGGCTCACATCAAGTCCAGCATAATAAATACTGAGAAAGCAGCATACAGGGGCAAGGTCATCACATTTCTTTTATTTTAAAATATCTTGGGATGATAAAAAACATGCATAGTGCTTGTAGATCCATAACCACAGTCACTGTTGTTTTAGGAGAAGACGTTTGGCTGCACGGTGTGTGGGAAAGTGTTCAAGCGCTCCTCCACCCTCTCCACTCATCTGCTCATACACTCAGACACTCGGCCATATCCCTGCCAGTACTGTGGCAAAAGGTTCCACCAGAAGTCCGACATGAAGAAGCACACTTTCATACATACTGGTGGGTTTATGTATACTCTTTGGTTGCGTGTATTTATCAAATTATGGCTAATTTTAAAAACATCACTCATGCTAACAACTAATGCTTCCAGCACATACACACATCCCAGCATTTCATTGTCATGTTTGTTAAGGAATCATTTATGCCACAGTGAATAGGAACAACACTTCCATGTACATTCTGTATACAGTATGTATATGTTTATCTATGCGATGCAAACATAATTGCAATAGTAATAACAATTCTTATCTTATCAATAGTATAGGAAATAACTCATCCAACTTTTTATAATATACAATTTGAACATCCAGTAAATTCAACAGACTTGTGTTGTGTTTTGTTCCAGGGGAGAAACCTCATGTGTGTCAGATATGTGGGAAGGCCTTCAGCCAGAGCTCCAACCTCATCACCCACAGCCGTAAACACAGGGAGGATCGACCCTACCACTGTCCTCGCTGCCTGTATGGCTTCCAGCACAAAGTGGACCTACGGCAGCACCAGGAGCGCCACTGCACCTACCGCTGACTGACTCGTGTCAACATCTGCAGCCTTAATAAATGACATGCAGGCTGTTCGTCTGGCCAAGTCAAGCTACAACTGCAGTTTATGTTTTAGATTTAGCAGCCTTCATTTTGACAAACTGTTTCTGAAACTTTCAGGATCTGCAGAAGTGGGAAAACCACCCCACCACCTAAGCACAAACATAAACAAAAAAGTGCCGCCACAAAAAGGACCACAGCACTGCTCTGTATTGTCTGTCTTGGGCATAGGTAAACGAGAATGAAGTGTTCTAGACTAGATTTGTCCTAAACTAGATACTTTGCCACCTCAATACTAAAACCATCAGGGGTTTTCAACTAGTGGTTTACTGCCCCCTGTTGGTTCCCAAAGACATTGCATGTTGTCCCTGACCATGCATTTAATGACGAGACTCACTTTTAGTCTTCAGTAACAGCTTTCAGTCACTAATAAAATGTTTTGGTCAATGGTGGTAAATGCAGGACTAAGACCTAACAGGAAAAGCATACAAACGAGTCAGTTATCTACAGCTAGAAGAGTTTTGGTGACTTTCACCACCCTGTATCTGTGCTGTGATGTACTATATGTCCTGACTGGAAATTTTCAAACAAGTTCTTCCTCCTCAGCTGGTCACATAATTGCTTTGCATATACTTTATGAAGAATTTTAGAAATAAAGCAGAGACTGAATATTGTGTGTAACTGGCTAAACACATTGGTTTGTTAAATAAGGATTACAGCAATATTATGGGCCTTTGGCTGTTAATTTAGATAGACGATCAATAGGAAACATGTATAAAACAAACAATACTAAACAAAAGGCAGAACCCTGAGGGACATCACAGGACAGGGCCTGCATTCAAAGCTCATAGTGTTTAACAGTTAGTGAAAAAACATCCCAGGGCTACACCAAAGATACAAACCCACTGAGGCTTTCAAAAAGGACACAGTGATCCACTGGATCAAAAGCAGCACTGAGATCCAGTACTAATATACAGTTAAGTGCAAGAGCAGCCTGGAAATATTGTCTTCCTTAAGGACAGTTGTAAGCTGTTGGACAACCACTTTTTTTACAATCATAGTTAATAAATGTATTTTAGAAATAGGCCTGTGGTTCTAGGGTTTGGAAGATGTAAATTTTTGAGAGGTGGTTAAACAGCATCTTGCTTAAAGTATGCTGAACCATTAGTATGGATGACACAAAATAAAGATTGAAGTAAGCAGGCTCCGGGAAAGACAAAACCGAGGCCTGGCTGAGGCCATCGCATTTTTAAAAAAGTAATTTAGTAATTAATATCATTAAGATGGTTAATGAGGAAATAGCACTGATAGATTTTACACAACAATTAATATCATTTAACAATGTTTAATAACAGAAAAAACAGTAAACAGTTTTGGCGTAACCGTGGCATCAGAAAAGTGCCAGAATTTACAAAAGGGTTAACAAACTACTGAGATTCACACAATGTATGTTTGTGTTAGCATACATGACACAAATGTTACAACTGGGGAGAGTTTGAAAATATGGAAAGATTCCTCAGTTATGTAGCAGTGCTCCTTTGACATACATATCCAAGGGTTTCCTTTGCTGGGA
Source organism: Channa argus (assembly GCF_033026475.1). Taxonomy (NCBI): domain Eukaryota; kingdom Metazoa; phylum Chordata; class Actinopteri; order Anabantiformes; family Channidae; genus Channa; species Channa argus. The sequence continues at coordinate 18,545,611 of NC_090199.1, forward strand.
AATCCAGTTCACTTCAGAGCAGAAAATCAGAAGAAAACTTAACAAGTACAAGCTCTTACGAGTTCCCTTTTTCTCTTCTGAAACTTGAACCTGAGTATGAGAGCCAATAGAAATCCCCTGCACACTGACTCTGCAGGATTTGGTGTCTATTTTTATCTCACAGTTTCACAATTGCTGAGGAAGTCTCCCCTTCCTTAGGCCAGGATAGTTGGCTATTGAGTAACAGAGAGGCAAGAGCCATGTGATTTACAGGTTACAGCCTCCTCTGACTGCAGCAGGCAAAGGGAGGATTTGGGTCTGAAATATTACATCAGTCTCAGGCATTATAGCAAAGTAACAGTTGGTAGATGGAAGAAAAACAATTAATGTCTTTGTTTTATGAGAGATAGTATTAAAGGAAATTTTTTGTTGCTCAGATGTTTGTTCGTATTCTCTGCAGAGCCGTGATCATGTGCAGCTGAGCCTCCACAGTAAATTAAAAACAAAAATCACATCTGGTTTAAAACACATTACAAAGGGCTTAATTCACAGCATGTTTATGAAAATGTTTTGTTGCAGACAGCTTCAGCTGTTAAAAGCCGCCACGTTTCTTGTACCAATGACCTCTGGCAACAATGTCATTTGAGTAGTCTCCACCTCTTGTATATTCATCCACTTTACAATACGAATGGACGTTTCGATCGCCTGCGTTGTAGGCTGCTATCCCACCTGCACAGAGAAATACAAATGAGAACACAGCTTTAAAAAGTGTGAATCTACTGATTCTCTAAAACAAACCTTTCAGCTGCTGCTCCGCACTCCAGTTAGGAAATTTTTCACGGATTATTTTTATAAAATGAACGAGGATCTCCGTGGCTTGGCAAAGGTGTTCCTCACTGTCCCATCCTCCCCGTGCGGTGTGTCCACCTCCGTTTGGATTAACATCAACCTACACACATAAGAATGAAATGAGATGAAGACCATTGTTACTTTATTGTACTGTGAGGTTGGACTAAGATAATGTGAGTAAAGCCGTATTTGTTACAACCTGCATCAGTCCCCAGGCGTTGTATGTGCCTCTTTTGGAGTCATAGTCTCCCCAGCCATCATGCAGTACATTCCCAGCCCTGGACTCTCTGGAGATGATGGCAGCAATGAGAGCAGGATCTATTCCATATTTATGTCCCACCTTATTGATTTTTTCTCTGTACTTTTCCATTTGGCCTGCATCAGTCTTTGCCATGTTGTGTGATGCTGTCACACCTTGAACTAAAGATTCAACAGAGGACAGGATTTTAGCATTGGTGCAACAAATATATGCATTTCCTGTTAGTTAGTTCAGCAAACATGCTGTAGATGGTTAAAATCAATGATCAAATTTGTTTGTCTCAGTGTTTACCATTGTGTTGCAGGTTCTCCTGCTTAACGGTTCTAGATGAGGCTCCACTGGTTTCAACCCTCCTGATGTCTACATAACCTGAGAAAACTTTGGAAATTTAGATGTTTAATAAACAAATACCACGACTAATTATAATGAATAACAACAAGCAGTCACACAGTGGCTACTGTAACTGTAGAATTTCCCTTCGGAATAAAAAAGTCTCCATTGATCTATAAAAGTACCATAATGAACAACAATAACAGTGTTGTACATTACATCACCTAGTACCAGACCACACTAGAATTTCCCTTTGCTATTAAAAAGCTATCTATCTATTCAGCCATTCATACCATTATTCAATCAGTTTTAGAGTGAAGGAGTACAAGGAAAAGAGCCATATACACAACATTTAAAAAACTACTGAGCGTCACAAACACAGTCTACATTTGTTTTTGCATATGAAACAAATATTATCATGAGGACATAACATGAAGAGAAGCCACATGAAGTTGACTGGTGAAAAGCTTCGACACACACATATCCAAGTGGTTGCTTTGCTGGGAGACCCCAGTTATGGATCCCCAGCAGAAAATCAGAAGAAAAGGTTGAAAAAAGTTAAAACTTACAATTTCCCATTGTCTCCTCACATTATCCACTTAAAGCTGAGTACGGGATCCAACAGAGAACTGCTCCACTGACCCTCTGGTCACGATGTTCGGCAGTTGGGTTAATATCTATTTTCACTTCTTGTTTTGTGGAAAATCTAGCCCAAACTTGCCTTTCCTCATTCCATATAAGTCGAAGAGGGAACAAAAACTGTCTACTTTTCAAGTAACGCCTCCCTCTGACTTCAACGGGCACTTGTAAGATTTGGCTCCGCAAAAACCATAGCAGCCTCAAGTAGTAAAGTAGGTGAAATACCAGTTATACCCGTTACCAGATCAAAATAAAACAGCCAACAGATTCATATAATGAGAGATGGGATTTTTTTAGGAAAATGTTACTCAAACATTTGTTCATCGTCTCTGCAGCGCTGTGATCATGTGCAGCTGAGCCTCTAAAGTACACAGACTGGTAACAGCACCTATTTATGTGTTTTATTTCAATAACAGCATTGCAGGTAAGTACATTGGGTCAATATGTACTTTATTAATCTAAAGAATTAAATTGTACATTAATGTTAACTTTTTTCTTTTCCTTTGGCCTTTCAGGGGTCGCCACAGTGAATCGTGTGACTCCATCTAACCCTGTCCTCTGCATCCTCTTCTCTCACACCAACTAACTTCATGTCCTCTCTCACTACATCCATAAATCTCCTCTTTGGTCTACCTCTAGACCTCCTGCCTGGCAGCTCCAACCTCAGCATCCTTCTACCGAAATATTAACAGTTTCTCCTCTGAACATGTCCAAACCACCTCAATCTGGCCTCTCTGACTTTATCTCCAAAACCTCTAACATGAGCTGTCCCTCTGATGTACTCATTCCTGATCCTGTCCATAATTGTCACTCCCCAAGAGAACCTCAACATGTTAAGTTCTGCTACCTCCAGCTCTGCCTCCTGTCTTTTCTTCTGTGCCACTGGTCTCACCACCGTCTTGAACACCTTTCCTTTCATTCTCACTGATACTCTTTTATCACACAACACACCTGACACTTTTCTCCACCCGTTCCAACCTGCCTGCACTCACCTTCTTCACCTCTGCTCCCTGTAACCTCACCGTTCCACCTGGGTCCCTCTCATTCACACACATCTATTCTGTTCTACTGCGGCTAAGCTTCATTCCTCTGTTTTCCAGAGCAGACCTCCACCTCTCTAGATTTTCCTCCACCTGCTCCCTGCTCTCACTACAAATCACAACGTCATCCGCAAACAGTTGAATTCCTCTGTAGCTGCCATAGCTCTGCTCATCTCCCTTGTTATTAAAAATGGGCACCAGTACACTTCTCCTCCAGTCCTCGGGCATCCTCTCACTCTCCAAGATCGTGTTAAACAAACTAGTCAAAAACTCTACTGCATCCTCTCCTAGACACTTTAATACCTCCACAGGTATGTCATTAGGACCAACTGCCTTTCCACTCTTCATAACCCTCCTCCCTTTGCTCTTACTAATCTTTGCTGCTTCCTGGTCCACACCAGTCACCTCTTCTACTCTTTGTTCCATTTCATTTTTCTCATTCATCAACTCTTCAAAGTTCTCCTTCCATCTTCCTATCACACTCCTGGCACCTGTCAATACATTTCCATCCTTATCACCCTAAACTGTTTCACATCCATCCCATCTCTTTGTCTTTGTCTCTTTGTCTCACCAACTTGTACAAATCCACCTCTCCCTCTTTAGTGTCCAACCTAACATACAAGTCCTCATGTGCTCTTTGTTTGGCCTCTGCCACCTCTAGCTTCACCTTACGCTGCATCTCCCTGTACTCCTGTCTACTCTCTTCAGTCCTCTCAGTGTCCTACTTCTTCTTAGCTAACCTCTTTCTCTGTATACACTCCTGAACTTCCTCATTCCACCACCAAGACTCCTTGTCCACTTTCCTCTTTCCTGATGACACACAGGAGTACCACCCTACCTGTCTCCCTGATCACTTTAGCTGTAGTGGTCCAGTCATCTGGGAGCACTTCCTGACCACCCAGAGTCTGTCTCAGCTCCTCCCTGAAAACTACACGACATTCTTCCTTTTTTAACTTCCACTCATTTTACCTCTTCTCTGCCTTTGTCCTCTTCATCTTCCTCACCACCAGAGTCATTTTACACACCACCATCCTGTGTTGTCTGGCTACACTCTCCCCTATCAATACTTTACAGTCACTGGTCTCTTTCAGATTACAACGTCTACGCAAGGTGTCGTCCACCATTCTCATCACCTTCACCAACATGTCCATTGAAATCTGCACCAATCACCACTCTCTCACCTCTGAGGATACGCTGCATCACTTCATCTAACTCACTCCAGAATGTCTCCTTCTCTTCTAACTCACATTCTACCTGTGGGGCATAACAACTAACAAAATTGCACATCACACCTTCAATTTCCAGCTTCAGACTCATCAACCTGTCTGATACTCCTCTTTCCAGATAAGTCCTACTCCATTTCTCTTTCTATCTGACCCATGGTAGAACAACTTGAACCCTGCTCCTAAACTTCTAGCCTGCTACCTTTCCACCTGGTCTCCTGGACACACAGTATGTGTCCACCTTCCTTCTCTGCATGATATCAATCAACTCTCTAGCCTTCCCTGTCAAAGTCCCTGCCTACGAACACACCTTCCTCCTCTCCTTCTTTGACCAACACTAGTCCAATTTCCACCGGTACCCTGTAGGTCAACAGCACTGGTGCCGGTCATTCTTAACCCGGGCCCCGACCGATCCGTTATGGAAGTCACTTTCGGTGTGAAAATCATGATTCTCATGATGAAAAAGGTAGGGTTGCCGCAAGAAGGGCATCCCACTTAAAAAGCTTGTGCCAAATCAACGTGCAGAACACGTAATGCTGTGGCGACCCATGAAGGGACAAGTCATTTAACTTTGTGTAATTTTATGATGAAAATCTGTATATTCTTGTACAATGACATTTTTTAAATCATTTTTTCTCTTTTGTAAACCTTTGGTCATCCATGTCATTTAGATTTATTTTATTTTATTTTAAACACTTCCTGAAAGGACAATGCTTATTATTTAACTCCAACAATCCAAACAGAAATGCATCATAATCCTGATTAAGACCATATCATTCCACTTCTTATGCTTAAGATCTATTTTCAGGCTCACTTTCAACATCTGAACGTTTAACATCAAATTGTTTACGCTTGCAAAAATATTTCAATGATCACTGACACCACCTAACATGAAATAATTTGTTAGCTGATCATGAACACTGCTAAAAATGTTATAAATAAGTGCAGTACTTTCTTTGGTTGTCCCACTTGCTTTATTGATAAGGGGTCCAAAGTTTAAACTAAAAGTTACATTAGAAACATTTGAAAGACAGAGAGCATAAAAGTATACAGTTTACCAAAAATAACAGTTGATATTGTCAGTGCATGTTTGTTTGTTTAGTAGAATGTTAGGAGTTTAGTTTAGTAGAAAGGTTTTGTTGCAGACAGCGTCAGCTGTTAAAAGTCGCCATATTTCTTGTACCACTGAGCTCTTGCAACAACATCATTGGAGTAGTCTCCACCTGTTGTATATTCATCCACTTTATCATAGGAATAGACATTTCCATCACCCATGTTATAGGCTGCTATCCCACCTGCACAGAGAAATACAAATGAGAACACAGCTTTACAAAGTGTGAATCTACTGATTCTATAAAACAAACCTTTCAGTTTCTGCGCTGGGCACCAGTCAGGGAATTTTCTGCTGATTTTGTCAATAAAATCAACCAAGATTCCTGTGGCTTGGCAGAGGTGTTCCTCACTTTCCCATGCTCCCAGTGGTTTATGTCCACCACCATTTGGATTAACATCAACCTACAGAGATGAGAATGAAATTAGATGAACAATACTTGTATAGTACTAAGATGTGAGTAAAACAGCATTTGTTACAACCTGCATCAGTCCCCAGGCATTGAATGCGCCTGTTTCCCGGTCATAGTCTCCCCAGCCATCATTGTCTTTTATTGTTTTTCCAGCCCTGGACTCTCTGGAGATGATTGCAGCAATGAGAGCAGGGTCTATTCCATATTCAAGTCCCACCTTCTTGATTTTTTCTCTGTACTTTTTCATTCCGCCTGCATCAGTCTTTGCCATGATGTGTGAAACCTCCACACCTTAAAATAAACATCCAGCAGATAGCAGGTTTGTAGTATATGTGCAACAAATACATCAATTTACCTACATTCCGTAGACGGTTAAGTCATTAATCAATCTTGCATTTCTCAGAGTTTACCTTTGCATTTCAGTTTGTCCTGCTTAGCTGTTTTAGCTGAAGCTCCAGTGGTTTTAACGTCCCTGATGTCTGCATAACTTGAAGATGCTTTAGAAATTGTTAAACTTCAGATGGTTAATGACCAAATACCACGAATAATTATAATTAATAATAACAATAACAATGTTGTAGTAGCCATTACACAGTGGCTACTGCAAAAGTAGAATTTCCTTTTTAAATTTAAAACATTTCCATTCATCCAGCTTTGCAGAAAAGTACAATATAAGGAAACTTCTGAGTGTCACATAGTGAATGTTTGTCTCAGCGCATGACAGAAATATCAGCTTAGTTCATGCACATGGAAGTGCCCAGGCCACATGATCTAAGAGCACATACCAAAACAGACAAAAAATGGACCTCATGCTCAATTTTAGTGCCGGGCTTGGACCAGTGCCGGGGACGGGAATGGCCTTTTGGGGGTTCAGTGTCTTGCCCAGAGACACCTTGACATATAGCCGTAACAACTGACCCTGTGGTCCGTGGACAACTGCCTTACCAACTGAGCTACAGCCGACCCCATATGATGCTCATGTTAGTAAGTGAGATAAATTCCCTGCAAAATTTTGCTACGGAGCAGGAAGTCAGGAGAAAGGCAGATAAGTAATGGGGCAGTAGAAGTTGAAGTATGAGTACAAAAACAACAAAATTATTTTTTTGTCCAAAATGTATTATCACAAAAACAGTAGTAGTAACAATAAAGATGTAATGTAGGAGTAATGCACAATAAAGTTAACTATCCAAAATATCAAAGAGTTTTCTCTTCTGGGAACTTGAAATTACGGATCCCAGCATGTCCAGATCTAAAACTCTAACGAAAAGTAAAAACTTACAATTTCCCATTTTCTTTTCAGATTATCCACTTGAAGCTGAGTTTAAGATCCAACGGGAAGCTGCTGCTCACTGTTCATTCCCTATGCTGGATAGTTGTATTTATAGTCCATGTTTAGTTCTAGTTTCACAATCGTTTCCATGTTTTCCTCTGCTGATGCCTTGCTTCCTTAGCTCTGAATGGTTAACTCCTGAGTCAGGGAGGGATCAGTGACCATGTGATTTAAAATTAACAGCCCCTCTGACTACAACAGGCACCAGGAGGCTTTGGGTCTGAAATAAAACAGCAACCTCCATCTTTTGGCAAAGTAAATGAAACAGTCATAAACAAAAAAATAAAAGTGCAAAACATGCAAATGTAAACTAGAATCTAAGTGAAATTAAAAACACTAAAATTCATCTAACAAGTAAAAATCCAATCAACATAAAACTATTTAAAACACTTGACACGTGACAGACGTTGCTGCTTTACACTCCAGTTAGGGAACTTATTGTGGATTTGAAGATCTTGGTGTCTCAACAGGAGTTAATCACTGTCCAAGTTTCCCCGTGTAGTGTGTCCACTATCAACCTACAGACATGAGATTAAAGTACGATGGACACCATTGGGGGAAGACAAAGTAAACTGGTTTCTTTCTCTGATTGACTGAACACAACTGCAGGCATTTAGCAGCGTGAAGGGCATGAATATTTGTAAAACAAGAAAGACAGGGGGCTTCGAGGACTGGAGTTGAAAATCCCTGCTATAGATGATTTTATTTTACAATAGATGATTGTACTTGAGTTTTGAACTAAACATGTCTTTACTTGAAGTTTAAATGGGGGATTTCTGTAGACAGAGAATATACTGAGGTAATTAAAAACAAAAATCACATCTGATTTTACTTTGCATTCATTTTATTCTATTAATGTCTTGTCAAAAAACACATTACAAAGGGGTTAATTCACACCACATGTTTATGGAAAAGTTTTTTGCTTCAGCTGTTAAAAGCCGATAAATTTCTTGTACCACTGAGCTCTGGCAACAACATCATTGGAGTAGTCTCCACCTGTTGTGCCGCCATCCACATTATCATAGGTACGGACGTTTCGATCGCCCATGTTGTAGGCTGCTATCCCACCTGCACAGAGAAATACAAATGAGAACACAGCTTTAAAAAGTGTGAATCTACTGATTCTCTAAAACAAACCTTTCAGCTGCTGCTCCGCACTCCAGTTAGGAAATTTTTCACGGATTATTTTTATAAAATGAACGAGGATCTCCGTGGCTTGGCAAAGGTGTTCCTCACTGTCCCATCCTCCCCGTGCGGTGTGTCCACCTCCGTTTGGATTAACATCAACCTACACACATAAGAATGAAATGAGATGAAGACCATTGTTACTTTATTGTACTGTGAGGTTGGACTAAGATAATGTGAGTAAAGCCGTATTTGTTACAACCTGCATCAGTCCCCAGGCGTTGTATGTGCCTCTTTTGGAGTCATAGTCTCCCCAGCCATCATGCAGTACATTCCCAGCCCTGGACTCTCTGGAGATGATGGCAGCAATGAGAGCAGGATCTATTCCATATTTATGTCCCACCTTATTGATTTTTTCTCTGTACTTTTCCATTCGGCCTGCATCAGTCTTTGCCATGGTGTGTGATGCTGTCACACCTTGAACAAAACATCCAACAGAGGACAGGATTGTAGCATCAGTTACACAAATGTATTTATTTCCTGTCAGGTATTACAGCAGATGTACTGTAGATGGTTTAATGAAATGAGTTTTTCTCTACAGCAGTATTTACCTGACTCTCTCAGTTTGTCCTGCTGAGCTGTTCTCATTGAAGCTCCAGACGTTTCAACCTTCATGATGTCTCCGTAACCTGAAAAAAAAATCTTCTTAATTGGTTATTTTTCATCAAGACACCCACACAACAACCTTAGTACAAAGCAGGAACTGTGAATGGAGTTTACAATGACATATCTAACACCTCTTTAGAGACAAGAGCCACTATTATGACTGTGTGTAACGTGTGTCACTTTAAAAAAGTTAAGAATAGTTTAAACTATCAGTGAAGATTCTCAGTCATCAGTCAGGTTTGGTTATATGAAGACTGAAGACTGAAGAAGCTGTTTGGATAAGTAGCAAAAAGTTTCTAACCAAGAAAAAGAAGTTCAGTTGACATGATTCCATTTTTAGATAAGGTTAAAACATACACAGTCCAGGTTTGTGCTTCAGTGCCCTACATGTTGTAATACACCCTATTTGTTACACTGTGATTGTTTATTTCAGCTGAAAATCAAACTCCATCTAGAAAAAAAAACATAAGCACTCACCCATTTTTCTCTTTTCACTTTCAGTTGTTCACTTGGATCTGGAACGTCACTGGACACAAGTCAAACATGGGTTGTAAAGAAGCAGGACGATTTACTTCAAATTATGTTTTCTTTCACTTTCACTATTACTTCGTCATCTTGGCTGCAATTCGGTTTTTGACCTGCAGGGGTCATTTTTAAGCAGGACTGGGCAGTTTGTCAGTAAAGAAAATGATAAGAGAACAGCTGCCTGTCTAATAATACAAGTCACTTACTGGAATAGATAAATATTTTTTGACTTAATGACAGCTGTTGAGACAGCAGCCTGCTGTGACTGGCTGTAAACCAGGCAGTGCAGTTAGTGCAGCTTTCAAAAAGAATGTTGCAGCAGTCACAGCTCAGGCAATAAACTTCTTTCTGGTTAAATTTTGAAAATCTGCAGGACTCACCTTGATTTGCTTGTGTTTCTTTCTCGTGCAGGACAAAAATGAAAGTTTAACACTCAGGCTTCAGATGACACTTTGTACAAGTCAATCTTTGATCCAAGTCACGTACCACAGCACACAGAGATGTCTGTGTCCAATATTTGTACATAGTAGTTTTGTACTCAACAGAAAAAACGGAAACAACGAGCAGTTAAAAGGAAGAGTGGTTTCTGTGATTACAGAAGTAAAGAGAAAAAAAAACAATACAAGGTGTGGCATCCTCTGGTTCCCTTTTCCCTAGTAAACGTAAAACAAGCTCTGGTTCTGAAATAAAACAAGATGGTGTGAATGGACAAAAAATGGTAGGGACACTTCAAGATCCATTAACCCAAGTTTCTCCGCTTTAGCTTTGATTTTGTTTATTTCCATAAATTACATACTGAAGTGGTGCTAGATGATATGATCTGATATTCTTTTCACCTCTAAAACGTTCCTCACAAACTCCTCCTTCAGGATAAAACCTACTCCATTTCTCTTCCTATCTGACCCATGGGACAACAACTTGAACCCTGCTCCTAAGCTTCTATCCTTGCTACCTTTCCACCTGGTCTCCTGGACACACAGTATGTGTCCACCTTCCTTCTCTGCATCATATCAATCAACTCTCTAGCCTTCCCTGTCATAGTCCCAACATTCAAAGTCCCTACTGTCAGTCCTACATTCTTAGCTTTCCTCATCTCCCTCTGCCTACAAACACACATTCCTCCTCTCATTCTTTGACCAACAGTAGTCCAGTTTCCACCGGTACCCTGTAGGTCAACAGCACCGGTGCCGGTTGTTGTTAACCTGGGCCCCGATCGATCCGGTATGGAAGTCGCTTTCGGTGTAAAAGTCATGATTCACATTTTTAATTTGGTGTGTGGTTTACGTTGGATGCCCTTCCTGACACAACCCTCTGTATTTATCCAGACTTGGGACTGGTACAAGAAGACACTGGCTTGTGTCTTCTGCGGTTGCGTTGTATATTAAAGTTAACGGTATTTACTAAAGTCTTAAATTATATCTGTTTATCTTTGGTTTCGAAATTGAAAAGTTTCAAGCATGTCAGATTTATTTACCTCACTAAGAAACACTGAAATTGTTTTACCATTAAGCAGGTTAATAAACAAATCTCTTTTTTTTTATTATTACCAGGTTCCACTATTTAGGACAACACTAACAAAGTTAGTAAAACCTCCCCATGTGTCAGTTTAATTATTGTTTTTAAAAACATCTTTGGAATTCAGATGTTACACCTCTGTTCTAGATAATATGAACAATTATCAAGGGCCCCCTTGGTGCCGGCCCCCAGTCCAGACAAAAAAGGTAGGGTTGCCGCAGGAAGGGCATCCCACTTAAAAAACTTGTGCCAAATCAACGTGCACAACATGTAATGCTGTAGCGACCCGTGAAGGGACAAGCCATTTAACTTTGTGTAATCTTATGATGAAAATCTGTATATTCTTGTACAATGACATTTTTTAAAGGATTTTTTCTCTTTTGTAAACCTTTGGTCATCCATGTCATTTAGATTTATTTTATTTTATTTTAAACACTTCCTGAAAGGACAATGCTTATTATTTCACTGCAACAATCCAAACAGAAATGCATCATAATCCTGATTAAGACCATATCATTCCACTTCTTATGCTTAAGGTCTATTTTCAGGCTCACTTTCAACATCTGAACGTTTAACATCAAATTGTTTACGCTTGCAAAAATATTTCAATGATCACTGACACCACCTAACATGAAATAACTTGCTAGCTGATCATGAACACTGCTAAAAATGTTATCAATAAGTGCAGTACTTTCTTTGGTTGTCCCACTTGCTTTATTGATAAGGGGTCCAAAGTTTAAACTAAACATTACATTAGAAACATTTGAAAAACAGAGAGCATAAAAGTATACAGTTTACCAAAAATAACAGTTGATATTGTCAGTGCATGTTTGTTTGTTTAGTAGAATGTTAGGAGTTTAGTTTAGTAGAAAGGTTTTGTTGCAGACAGCGTCAGCTGTTAAAAGTCGCCATATTTCTTGTACCACTGAGCTCTTGCAACAACATCATTGGAGTAGTCTCCACCTGTTGTATATTCATCCACTTTATCATAGGAATAGACATTTCCATCACCCATGTTGTAGGCTGCTATCCCACCTGCACAGAGAAATACAAATGAGAACACAGCTTTACAAAGTGTGAATCTACTGATTCTATAAAACAAACCTTTCAGTTTCTGCGCTGGGCACCAGTCAGGGAATTTTCTGCTGATTTTGTCAATAAAATCAACCAAGATTCCTGTGGCTTGGCAGAGGTGTTCCTCACTTTCCCATCCTCCCAGTGGTTTATGTCCACCACCATTTGGATTAACATCAACCTACAGAGATGAGAATGAAATTAGATGAACAATACTTGTATAGTACTAAGATGTGAGTAAAACAGCATTTGTTACAACCTGCATCAGTCCCCAGGCATTGAATGCGCCTCTTTCTGGGTCATAGTCTCCCCAGCCATCATTGTCTTTTATTGTTTTTCCAGCCCTGGACTCTCTGGAGATGATTGCAGCAATGAGAGCAGGGTCTATTCCATATTCAAGTCCCACCTTCTTGATTTTTTCTCTGTACTTTTTCATTCCGCCTGCATCAGTCTTTGCCATGATGTGTGAAGCATCCACACCTTAAAATAAACATCCAGCAGATGGCAGGTTTGTAGTATGTGTACAACAAATACATCAATTTCCCTACATTCCGTAGACGGTTAAGTCATTAATCAATCTTGCATTTCTCAGAGTTTACCTTTGCAGTTCAGTTTGTCCTGCTTAGCTGTTTTAGCTGAAGCTCCAGTGGTTTTAACGTCCCTGATGTCTGCATAACTTGAAGATGCTTTAGAAATTGTTAAACTTCAGATGGTTAATGACCAAATACCACGACTAATTATAATTAATAATAACAATAACAATGTTGCAGTAGCCATTACGCAGTGGCTACTGCAAAAGTAGAATTTCCTTTTTAAATTTAAAACATTTCCATTCATCCAGCTTTGCAGAAAAGTACAATATAAGGAAACTTCTGAGTGTCACATAGTGAATGTTTGTCTCAGCGCATGACAGAAATATCAGCTTAGTTCATGCACATGGAAGTGCCCAGGCCACATGATCTAAGAGCACATACCAAAACAGACAAAAAATAGACCTCATGCTCAATTTTAGTGCCGGGCTTGGACCAGCACTGCACAGCTAGGGATGGGAATGGCCTTTTGGGGGTTTAGTGTCTTGCCCAGAGACACCTTGACATATAGCCGTAACCGGGGCTCTAACAACTGACCCTGTGATCCGTGGAAGACTGTCTTACAAACTGAGCTACAGCCGCCCCCATATGATGCTCTTGTTAGTAAGGGAGATAAAATCCCTGCAAAATGTTGCTAGGGAGCAGGAAGTCAGGAGAAAGGCAGATAAGTAATGGGGCAGTAGAAGTTGAAGTATGAGTAAATAAATAAATAAATAATAAGTTTTTTGTCCAAAATGTATTATTACAATAAAAGTAGTAGTAACAATAAAGATGTAATGTAGGAGTAATGCACAATAAAGTTAACTATCCAAAATATCAAAGAGTTTTCTCTTCTGGGAACTTGAAATTACGGATCCCAGCATGTCCAGATCTAAAACTCTAACGAAAAGTAAAAACTTACAATTTCCCATTTTCTTTTCAGATTATCCAGTTGAAGCTGAGTTTAAGATCCAACGGGAAGCTGCTGCTCACTGATTATTCCCTATGCTGGATAGTTGTATTTATAATCCATGTTTAGTTTTAGTTTCACAATCGTTTCCATGTTTTCCTCTGCTGATGCCTTGCTTCCTTAGCTCTGAATGGTTAACTCCTGAGTCAGGGACGGATCAGTGACCATGTGATTTAAAATTAACAGCCCCTCTGACTACAACAGGCACCAGGAGGCTTTGGGTCTGAAATAAAACAGCAGCCTCCATCTTTTGGCAAAGTAAATGAAACAGTCATAAACAAGAAAACAAAAGTGCAAAACATGCAAATGTAAACTAGAATCTAAGTGAAATTAAAAACACTGAAATTCATCTAACAAGTAAAAATCTAATCAACATAAAACTATTTAATAAACTTGACACGTGACAGACGTTGCTGCTTTACACTCCAGTTACGGAACTTATTGTGGATTTGAAGATCTTGGTGTCTCAACAGGAGTTAATCACTGTCCAAGTTTCCCCGTGTGGTGTGTCCACTATCAACCTACAGACATGAGATTAAAGTACGATGGACACCATTAGAAACATTCGAAAGACAGAGAGCATAAAAGTATACAGTTTACCAAAAATAACAGTTGATATTGTCAGTGCATGTTCTTAAGTTTAGTAGAATGTTAGGAGTTTGGTTTAGTAGAAAAGTTTTGTTGCAGACAGCGTCAGCTGTTAAAAGTCGCCATATTTCTTGTACCACTGAGCTCTGGCAACAACATTATTGGAGTAGTCTCCACCTGTTGTATATTCATCCACTTTATCATAGGAATGGACAATTTCATCTACTACTGATCCTCAACGACTGATAACAACACCTTTACAAATGATCGATTTAACATTGGAATCCACGACTTGTTTATGTAATTTTAGTATACACTGATTTGAATTAATGCAAAGTAATAATTCATTTTGGACAAATTGATCTATTCTGTTTATCATTATTTAATATTTCGTCAATATGACTAGGAAACAAGAATTAAATTGTACTGTTAAAATGTGTTTATTCTAAAAGTTTAAATGGGTGATTTTTGTAGATGCCCTGACCCACAAAGTGAATATACTGATATAAATAAAACACAGAAATCACATCTGGTTTTACTTTAAGTCTTGTCAAAAATCACCAATGAAGTTAATCGGAAGAGATACTTTTAAAAAAGTTTTGTTGCAGACAGCTTCTCCTGTTTAAAGTCGCCATATTCCTTTTACCACTGAGCTCTGGCAACAACCTCCTTGGATTTGTCTCCACCTGTTTAACATTCATGCACATCTAATGAATGTACGTTTGGATCCCCCATGTTGTATCCCACATACTGTGTGTCTGCCTTGGAGTCTAGAAGCTCGCTGTAGGTTCTGTATGTCAAAGACAGTTGGATGCAGTAGACCTGCACACAGGAACTGACACTATTTGAACAAGTCATCTCAAAAGAGTGGGTGCAGAGTGCAGAAGGGTTTATTAGCTGTAGTAAAATCACCATGGGATATTGGGATGTTAGCTGTATTTTGCATTTTCTTTACTGTGTTGTAACTACCTTTAAAGGTTTGACTACAAGTTTTTGTTTGAAATGAAAAATCAGCTTTTGTTGAATGTTTTTAATTTTTGTTAGTCTAAGAGCATTTTGCAAACAAAATCTGCCATTTTGAGCAGTGAGTATCTGTTTTAGCCCGTTTGTGAACTGTTTTGGAAATGTGACAGTGGACACGTGTCTGTAAGTCTGCTGATTCCTCTGTAGTTCTAATCTTCTACACTGTGTTTAATCTGACTGTATTTAGTTTCGTAATGTTTACTCACCAGCAGATACTTGTTCCTGTGTAAAAATTTGTAAAACAGCACTTGCGTTGTAGTGCTGCAGTTACATGTTCAGATAAAAGCATGCATTTGTAGGTATTTAGAAGCAATCAAAAGTAGACCAAAACAATTAACATTCATGTGATGAAAAAATGAACTGTGACTAAAAGAGACAGCTGCATAGTCCAAATAGTCTGACTAAGACAAAATGGTCATAGTCACAGAATATCGATTTCTCTACACGTAACCATGTGTCTAATCGGCTTACTCCAACTGCGCATGTGAGTAACAAGGCTGCAGACAGAAACGTGCAGCTGAGTAAAAAATTAAATCATTAACAGGGCGATGCCACCTCATTTAAAACAAAGCCATCCTAAAGTCTAACATAAAGTCCTTCATAGTAGACTTAAGTCATTTTCCCTTGACAATTTAAAAAGTTGTCATTGTGGAACACTTACATGTCTCTACTACCTTTCCCTTTCTCTCTCCCTGTCACTCTGCTGCAACATGAACAAACACACACACACACACACAAATAAAAAAGCAGCATTTTCCATCACTATACAGTCAGTCTGTGTGCCAGGCTTCCAAAATGAGTCAGAGGTGGAGCAGAAATCAGATTACTCTTATTGCATGTATATACGGATTTCCAGTAACTAGTTTTCTTACGGAGGGGGAACACCATTTTTTTTACAACACTGAATAGTAATTAATTCAATTTGGCTTGTTTGACAAAATAAATGAAAAATAACTGATTGCATAAAAACGTCTTATAAAGTAAAAATGTTTTAAAAATTAAGAAAACTAACAGCCGGGACAGTTATAAAAGCCTGAACAACCATTCATGATCTTTAACAGGCACTGGTGGTCTTGTCAGTCTTTGAAGTGTTCCCAGCTTCTTATTTCTGAAAAGAAGGCATCTCCAGGACAGGAGGTGTAGTTCACCGCTTGTCTGTGACCGTGCATGGTGAAGTTGGCTGCCAGTGCTCCTCCATCTACTGCACATCGGGCTAGACGATGGCGCAACAGGTCCATGGCATGGCGAGACGGCAGGGTGCCAGTGTAGTTGCCTATGATTGACACGCCATACCCAATGTCATTGTGGCCCCTGGTGTGTCTGCCCAGATGGTTCCAACCTCTGCCTTCATAGATGTAGCCATCAGAACCAACCACAAAACTGAGGAATCAACAGTAGCACAGCAAGTGATTACTGAAAGAAACATATTAATTTAAAAGTGATGTATTTTCAACAATGTGTGAAAAGACAAATAACAGCATGATTACAAATATTCCCACTAGCAGTAGTAAAAGGACAAAAATCTGTTCTAAGGAAAAGTTTCTGTCTGTCTTTCAGGGAGTGATTAGTCCAAGTTAGTAAACAGCTTCTAATTGACTGAACATACCTGATACAGGTAATCAGCAGTGAATAGGGCAGGAATAGTTAGCAGGGCTGCAAGGATTGTTCACCCCTCTGTTAAACTGTGCTAATAGCCTCCTATTTCCATCTCCATTGTCAGTGCAGTGGTATCAATATTCTAATTTAACAGCCAGCAATAAAGTATAAAAACCTTTTCTAGGCATTTTCCACTGCCTTATCTTTTAAAAGCTGGTTACCTGTATCCTATGTCGCTCCAGCCACGGTCTTCCTGGTGAAAATGCTGCATGGCTCTCATGTTGCGGGAACAGTCGGGGAAGGTTAGACAGGGTGAGGAGGGCTCGTAGGTGTGGTGAACATACAGAAATTGGACGGGTAGAGATAGTGGGACAGGTGTACCCCTGTAGTCTTTAGCCCCCCACTGACAGCGAGGGATAATTTGAGGGCAGTCTGAGGAGAAGAGGAAAGCAAGCGAGACGTTGGATGCAAGTACTGCTACAGATTTTGCCATATCACACCTTCAATCTTAAATTCAGTGCACTGGATTCTAGAGCAAGATACAGTATGTCAGAATTGATTGTCATGTAATGTCATGGACGATTCTGATTGTGAAAATATTTGTATTTTTTCTAATAGAGCATGTGTAAAGAGCCAATTACCATCAGTTAATGTCACAGTATGTAACAGTTCAGTCAGGTTTCTATTTATTTCAGTCTGTTTATGGTTTGTTTGGTAAGTTGGATTTCCTAGATCACTGCCTATCTCCTGACCTTGCCTTCTGTTTTCCCTGGCTAATTTTGTCCATTTGAAATGAAAGCAAGCCTGTTTGCTTCCAAGTGATAACGTTTCAAATCACTTGTCTGTGTTTCGTTTCTGTCTCTGCCTTCCCTGATTTATTATCAGATTGTTCACAAGTTGAATGTTGTACAGTCTGACTGACACTATTAAACACAAACCGTTTTGATTTGTGAATGATCAATATAACTTTTTCTGGCTTCACTTTATTTCCCAACATGTTATGTTTGGGTTTAGACAACTGGGCAAACACATTTTAAGTAGCAAAAACTTTTGAGCTTTTCAGAACTCACCCCAGTATCTGTGCACAAACACCTGCAAACCACCCTTCACTGCTTCCCCCACTCCAGTGTCCAGACCAATCCATTCTGTACTCTCCAACTTCCAGACCAATGCAAGTGTCTCCATCACCTGTCTGTGAAGATCAAGTGGCTCCAGAATGGATCTGGAGATCTCCCTCCGCTTCGGGCTAATGTGGTTGGTTACAGCATCAAGGCCTTGGCCCTCATGCAGGATAAAATTATAGTATTCTCTTAAAATTTTACTGAGGGCCTGCGGCTGTTCAGATGCAGGTAGCTTGCTGAGTTCTGTGCCCAGTATAGCTCCGTCCATGCCTCCATTAATAACGGCATCAGTGGCCAACGTGGGAGACCGAGACAGCTTGAAAATTTTAGGGTGGTCCACGCTGTCCCAGCACCCGTTAGGCCCCAAACGATAAGATGGTGGAAAATCTTGAAGGCTGAGGAAGGACAGACCCAGTGTCCTGCCTAATGTGAGAGGGAAGATCCCAATAGCTGGCTTTCCTTCTATTTTAGCTCTCAGTCCTGATTCAACTCCTAGCAATAAGGGTGCTAGGGCTACTGTGGTGCCATCTGGCACAAGAACCACCCCTCGTTCCTCCCCATGGTCTGTCACAATGTGGTGGATGGCCTTGTCAAGAAAGCTGAAAGAAGAGAAACTGAGAATGCCCATAGCATCAGTGAGATTATATGACGCACCCAAGAAATGGATGGTCATCAAATCATCGTGGCCAGCGGTGCTCCGCAGGGCCCTGACCAGGGTCAGTGGAGATAGACCAGGGTTGGAGTCTTCAATCTGCTTTACAGCTTGGATGAAACTTTCCATGTTACGCAGATGGACAGCTGGTAACAACCAAATTGAGAAAAACTAATTGAAAGACGAGCAATGTAGCACAATCATAGGTTGGTAAATAATGACAACTGTACTGCGATCCTCACTTAAAGACATCATAAAATTCTTTATTTTTAATGTCTGAGAGAAAACAGAAGGTTTAAAAGTGATGATGGGGGTTTTATGCTGTATCAGACGTCTGTGGCACAATTGATGATACAGATCTCACCTTGGTCATCCACAGATCTATGGGGGGCTCATTCCCTGAACCTAAATACTGTATACTGTAAACAATGGGGGGGGGTCAAAATTATTGTTTTTGATTCAACAAAACAGTATAACCAACCCTTTGTGTCCTTTGGACCATTTTTCTGTTTAAATATAACAAAATTTTCACACTTTGGTTAAGTTACTATCAGGTTTAAGCACTAAACTGACTTACAGCATACAGTATTTAGGTTCAGGGAATGACCTCCCCAATAGATCTGTGAAAAATAGCCTCTGGCTAGGTTAGATAACATTGGCCATTGTGGCCACAATACATAAATAAAAAAATATATAAATGAACAGTGTCAGTAGGAGGCTGGAAACAAACAGTAGTGTTCTGTGGTAAAGTACAGTGTTTTGTGGACACACACATTGACCCATATTTCCTCCCTACATAAACTTTACTGCTCCATAAAAACATGTATCCTGTGTAGGATATATATTAACTTGGAGAAGTGTTTAGCGCTGCTGATACATGGCTAGACTAAAGCCTTTGTACAGATATTTGTACTTGCAGTATTTTGAAGAGTTGAACTTACTCGTTGGCATGCTGTAGACAGTAAAGAAGCAGAATGAAGCTGGAACAAGAAATAACAGTCCAAATGAAATCATCTTGGCTCTGCTGCTTGCTGCCTTAAAAAAATATTTTCTAATTGAACCACAATTGAACAAACCACTTTAAACAGTCAGGTATGAGGGAAGAATCTTCACAATAATCCTCAATGTGGAAGTTTTCTGAAAGTTTAAACTACCTCAGAGGAGTTGTGTAAGTACTCTCTGTACACAGATGACTCCAAATATTGATCTAGTACACAGTACATTTTAAAGTCTGCCAGGCAAAACAAAGTCCCCGCGTTTTCCCATTCATGATGAACAGATTTTGAGAAAATGGGCACAGACACAGGAAGAGCTCAATACCCCTGTTTTTATGTCATTCTTTGGTCTTTTTTTCTGTTCTATGTCACATTTTGTCTGATTTAAATCATACTGTTAGGGTTAGTTGGTCCTTTTGTGTTTCCTTTGTGTAGGATTATGTCCTTGTTGGTCATTTTTGCATTATATTGCATCTTTTTGTGGTTTTTGTGCATCTCCCATCTGACATTTTGCCTTTGTTGGATCGATTTATATCTCTTGAAGTAAAGTGAAGTGAATAAACACCACTGAAGAGGGAGATGATGCAGATTTTTAGGTAATGTTTAATCTCATGTGACGTGTGCACTTGTTTTGTATCCACCAGTGTCAGGAAACTCTCTTAGTCAATATTTATGATACTGTATGAAAACTTTAAATGGAGGAGAATCACAAAAAACAAAACTGCCCTAATTGGAAATGTTGATAAAAGACAATAGTGTTGAAAAAACTATCACCAACTGGCCACATAAGCATGCAGTCATTTTAACTTAACACTAAATCAAACCAATATCCCCTCCTTATTAACTCTATGCATTGCACTTAAACAAGTTTTATGAATGTGCAGTTGTGCAGTTGTTCAATTGCAGATTTCAGTGGCTCAGCTGCAAGAGGCAAAATCATTTAGTGGGATTTAAATTTTACTCCACCAGGCGCAAATAAAAAAAGTTGGAGTTTTGCCACAGGAAGCACATATGCCAAAACTTATGCCAAATCAAAGTGGCGACCCCTGAAGGATCTTTAACTCTAATTTACCCAAGGACGTGAACTTGAAGGAAATTAATAACACCTCCTCGTAAAGAAGGGGTGGGGGCTAGTAGTTACATAGTGAGGTTAATCAAAGGAAATGGAGGAATTGCAGTCAGTGTAAGTGTATTTAATGATGAACTATTTGCAGTGATTATGGCATCATAATCTGTTCAGCACTACGTCAGCACTGAAAACTATTAAGGCAAGTAGAGCCAGTGTAAGCCAGACTTAGTAATCACTATCACACTTGTTGTAAAACGCTTTCACCAATTCAGCAATAGTTAACCAAGGTGACAATGTCGATCAGGTGGGTGCCAGTACACACAGGTATCAGGGGCGGGGGTGGGGATATTAAAATTAATATTAGTTTTTCAAGATCATAGGATAAAAGCATAGTGTGGAAGAAAATAAATCAGCAATGGCAGCAGTATAATGCAACAGAAGAACAACATTTACCCATTATCCAGAATAAAGTAGGTGTACAGTAAAAAACAAATCTTGATAGTACGTTGTTTGTTATCCAGAAACATCAGACAAGCTGGTGTGACCAGTGCTATGAAAGAAAGACAGTGAAACACATACAGGAAATATATAGAAGAAAGGAGTGAGCTGATAATACAGTTACAGAAAACAGGGTCAGTAGAAGTCAGTGTTGCAGGTAAAATGCAGACAATAAAACTAATTTAGTCGCATTTAAATAGACAGACAATACAGGCAGACAATGCAATGAGAATATACTTTAAGAACGATTGGACTGGTGATATGAAAATAGTATTGGACAGAAGGCCAATAGGAGGCAGTAATGGTACTTTAATGATGCCAACTGCCAAAAAACACGAAGAAGAAAAAGTAGAATAGTTGTGACGTTTTCAGGCGGAACAGAAAATAAAACGACAACAAAAGCAGGCGTAACGTCAGTGAGTGGTCTAATGAATTCTGGCAGTGGTCGAGTTTGTGTGTGTTTAATTTGAGTCTTCTTTACATTTGATAGGCTATATATATATCACAGATTTTATTTTATTGTTCTGCAGTTGGCTGCAGTAGCTAGCATTAGCCTCTTACCCTTAGGTTGTACCGCTTGTGTTTCTAATTTCCTCTAATGTAAGTCATCTCTCTCTGTCTCACTGACTGTCTGTATGTATGTGTGTGTGTGTCGCCACAGCTATTAATTAAATTACTATGGAGACTCGCTTCACCAGAGGCAAGTCTGCTATTTTGGAGCGGCCCCTCAGCCGACTTAAAACAGAGGTGAGTGTGAGCGCCTTCGCCTTGCTGTTCTCGGAGATGGTGCAGTACTGCCAGAGCCGGGTGTACTCGGTGTCCGAGCTGCAGGCTCGTTTGGCAGATCTGGGTCAGCGGGTGGGAGGCAGCCTGCTGGAGGTGCTGGTGCTGAGAGAGAAGAACGGCAGGAGAGAGTCAAGAGTCCTTAACATACTGCTGTTTATCAAGGTAAACACTCACTGTTTGTGTGTGTGAAAAAGTACTAAATATCAGTGCAGCTATTGGCTTGCTTATGTTATTAATTACAAGTTATTGCTGCAACACCATCTTATCAGGAGCTGATAATGATTGCAGTAAAATCCCAAGCTAGAGCACTAGAAATGGAATTGACTGATTCAGTCGGGTCTGTACTTTGTGCATCACTTCCTTCTTTCTAACTTACTTTTGGTAAAAATCATCAGTGACATGTTATTGTTCAATTGATAATATAACTCATCATATGCTGTGACCATTTATATCATGAGACACACAACAATTAATTCTGAAATGTGATTATATTCATGTGGTCACCTTCATGTTTTAATTTATTTAATGCAAACAATTTGTCACATTATATATTTTTTAATTAATTGTGTGCTGGGATCTTGTTTTCATACTTTAACAAAAATACAAGTGTGGCAGGTGGTCACTGTAAATAAAAAACAGAGTTTAGTTTGTTTTACTGAAAGAATGAGCATCTGTGATCTCGAAACATTTGAATAAGGAATATGTCATATTGTGCAAAATATATTTTGAAACTTCCTCCCTATGATAACACTTGGTAATTTTGTAATTTTGACAGAAGAGTTGGGTGTTCTCACATTTACAAACAACACAAGGGACAAGCATGGTAGAGAGTTTTCCTAGTTGAATTGAAAACCTATACTGACAAAGGGAGGAAAGTAAATTATAACAAAGTGACCCTAGATGCAAATATATTTATTTATTCTTTATTTGGCTTAGTATTTCGGGATGGTCAGAGTGTGTGTGTGGGGGTGTGTGTGTCTCACTGTTGAAATCTCTAATACATTATTACTGCAAACATTTCGTAAAAAAATTATATAGTTTTAAAGTGGTAAGAGGCAATTTAATACTATTGTAAACCTCCACCCACATCCTTCATTCTTGTACTCCTGGCACTCCATAGGTATCTGTATGGAGAGCTTTGTTTGGCAAGGAGGCAGACAAACTTGAGCAGGCCAATGACGATGACAAGACCTACTACATCATTGAAAAAGAGTCCCTCGTCAACACATACATTTCTGTTCCCAAGGACAACTGCTCCCTGAACTGTGCAGCCTTCATCGGAGGGATCGTGGAAGCCATCCTCACCCACAGTGGCTTCCCTGCCAAGGTCACAGTCCATTGGCATAAGGGCACCACGCTTATGATCAAGTTTGATGAGGCTGTGATTGCCAGAGACAAAGCACTGGAGGGCAGATAGGGGAGAGATCGTAGGTAGAGGTGTAATGATTAATTGACCATAAGATTGTCTTTAAGACTGTGCTGTAGGCTGTGTTGAAAAATAAAGAATTTGCAAAATGCACAAGCAGAATAGAACTGCAAGTAACAATTAGTTGCATTATTGATTAATGTGCAGATGACTTTCAATAAATAGTTGTAATTGTTCACAAAGAAAAAGTTGGAGATCTAATCTCACAATTATTTCTCAGCTCTTAATACAAGAAAAGACTAAATAATCTCATAATTACAGGATAATTGAACGTTACATTTGCAAGAGTTACGCCTCACAACCTGAGAATTGTCAGGTGTTGAAAGATGTCTTCAACATCAAAGAAATTAAGTGTTTGTTTGTTTTTTTTCAATATGACCAATAGTACTTAGAAAGAAACAGTATTGTTGCCTAATTCGGCATATTTAATTTTCAAAAATAAAAACAGATACAGGGCAAAATTTGTTGCAGCCCATAGTGTAACTCATTGTACCATTGCAGCCTTCCAATTCCTACATCACTATTTGTAAATTGTCTCAGTTTCATGAACTTCTGGAATTAAAAATTGCAAGGACCTGATTTAAATTTGTTTTTGTTCCATCGACAGTGCACATCCTACAGAGACTCAGTAAACCATCAGCAGAAAGTACGTCATAACAAAATAATTCATAATGTAAACATCACCAAAATCTGTTGATCTGAAACAGCAAATGGTTCTTTTTTGGTGTTGTTTTGTTTTGACACCAACTGTTTCCAGGCTAAACAGCTGATGGAAATTATTTCAGTTCCTTATTCTACTACATTAGTCTGAACAATTTGTAACTGCATTTGGAATGGCAGGCCCAATGTGATGAAATTAATGTTTGTATTGTGGGATTAACATGACTATAGACTATAACACAGTCTCACTGGGAGGTATTAAAAAGGTGGGCAGCTCTACTTAAGTCTGCAACTAAAGAATTCGTGCTTGATGTGTATTTATGGCAAACAATGTTTATACCTGTATTTTTGCTTACAATAAATGTAAAATACATGAGGGAAAGTTTTTGTGTGACATTTATTTACTTAAACTTATAATGGTAATATGTGTTAAATGATCATGAGTGTTTTTTATATAGTATTATGCAACCGCGAAATTGTGTGTTGAGAAAGGATGGAGAAAATGTGAGTCACTTCTACAATGGGTAGTCAGTGAGTACGATTTAACACATGATGACCCTGTATAAAATGTTGAAAAGTTGAAATCGCATTCAAAGTAGGGCCTATATCATTTACAGTGACTAAAAACAACTGTCAAAGTGGAGATTCACCTCTGCTAAAAATATTAGACAATTAGTTAAATTTAGCGAAGTGAAAGTTTGAAGTAGCAAAAATGCAAGTAAATGTAGCAATACTTTTACATTTTACTTAATTAAAGTAAATGTACTTAACTACCATTCATCAGTAGATCAACCATTGAGCCTTAATGCTCTGTTGTCAATGAAAAGTATTCATTTTTTCCACCAGTAGGGGGTGTGTTTATGCTGGTAACTACATAATATAAATGTAGGAATCAGGTAACTAATGTACAAGTAATGTACTACTGTCCTTTCCCATATTCCCATTCAAGTAAAAGTCTAAGAATTAGTATGTAAACTATTCTTAAAATAGAAATACCTGTACAATATGATCCAGCATACCACTCCAGTAATGGTCACAATCTTTGATTATCTTTGTCAAGATAGTTTTGTCATCAAGGGTTAGAAAACATTTGACTTGCATCTGGATCTTAATTGAATACAAATGCCACACTGGCAGCTGTAGTACTGTAGATTGGTCTTTAATTAAAACAATGGTGTTTGCTCTTCCTGTTCACATGCTAAGGTGTCATTAAGCAAGACAGTGGAAATGTGAGAGTGCAGAGCAGTGCACTTTACTCATCTTAGGGTGTGCAGCAGTGTCCCGTTTTCCGTTGAAAAGCAACATGGTAGTACTGACTTTTACTTATGTGGTTGCACATTTGTAAATTTGACTGAGTAATGGATTGTACCTGTATGTATACCTCGCATGCAGTGTGTTTAGATACTGGCCAAGAACGTAAAGTAGTCTGTAAAAGCCCTGGTAGTGTGAAGGTTTTATCTATTGTTTGCATTGTTCATTTGTGTGCATTTTTGTGATATTTTGACTATTGGTCAAATGCCCGAAATGAATTTACTCAGCCCTAGTACCTCCACTATATTGTAATGAATTCACGTGTTTTTCTTTTACACATTTACTTTTATATAACGAGAAGCTTTGTGACAAAAAGATAAATGCTATACAAAAAAAATACCCTTTATTGTTATTTTTTGTGACTTTTACTTAGCTTTGTGTTCCTCATAGTTTTGTCCAGATACACAAATCCAAATGGGTAAAATTATGTGGCGATCATAAAGATTAACAAACTGCTTTTTTTAATGGCTTTGCCCTTGTCGGCGGTTGAACAACGTGATCATGTGATGTGAATCACGTGGTGCGAACAGAGGAAGCGAGGAGACTGCAGCAGGGAGTAGATTGGACAGGATGGTTTCTGTTACAGTAGCTATAAACACTTAGTATGACGGTAAAAACAGGTGGCTATTTTCAGTTTTAGCTTTATGATTGACATATTTTTTGATTTTTAAACACTAAACGTCATGGCTGCGCCAGGTCAACAGGACTCGCCAGGTAATATTCACCCGATATTTAGCTTTTACATTAAAGTTACAAAAATCCAGAAGTTGATCGTTTAGCTCTTTACTAGTATTTGTATTTTAGCATTAGCAAACACATTTGTTGGTTCTCTTCGCAACGTAATTAGTATTCGAGCTGCTTTGTGGTGTCTGAATGAAGTTCCTGACGCGTTTTACGACCATTGCGGTATTCCCAGCCTCAGCTGTATTTCTGAGTTAAGCGTTGTCGTCAAAGGTGTTTTTTTGTTGACAATGACAAAAGCAGAATTTTCACAGCAATCGCCATAGTTTAAGTAATAAAGTGGGTTTTTCTCTCTCTACTCCTGCACAAGTCATGTTTCAATACTAAGACAGGCAGCACCACCGAGGATGTGGCTTCAACACAAAAACACACTAATAATAAGACACGATCTCCGGTCTTTATCTACTGTGAATGATTCACAGTAATGATATCGTGATCTTTATTATTCTTATTTACATTCACAGTATGTCATCCTATAATCACAGTGTGTCGTCTTATATGTTTTATATCGAATATATGATGATAATATTCTTATCTTTATTATTATTATTATTATTATTATTATTATTATTATTATTATTATTATTTCCATGTTCTATACGTTTTTTGGGACCGTTCAAACTTTCAGCAAATTGCAAGACTCTCAGTGTATTCTGCTTTTTAATATATTTTACGGTTTTTGAAAAATGTTTTTAGTTTGAGGTACTTTTTGTTGAATTTTTAACATCTTCATTATTGTGTATTGCACAACGGTGGCCATGCTAGAGTGAGTGACACACACTCACACGCACTCTAACTTCGCACTTTAACTTCTTAACATTTTTTTCTTCTTCTTCTCGTTGAGCATACTTCAGCCTAGAGAGACCATTCAGACTTTTAGCAAATCACAAGACTTTCAGCTATCAGCCTTGTATTCCATTTTTTAATAACTTTATTATGGCTTTTAAATAATCACACTTTTCCTTTAAAGTAATTTTTTTGGTGAATTTTCAATTTTTCCATTAGTGTAATGTTGGCCCAGTTAGAACAAGTGTCATCACACCCACTTCTCAGCTTCAGACTTCATCAACTCCTTCAGCATTTGGTCAGTGGAGAGAGTGACATCTGAAACTCCCATTGGACTCCATTATAATAGATGTCCAGAAATTCTCCTCAAATCACAAATGGGGGCGGTTTTTTTTTTGGTATCGAGTATATTAAAATAAAATATATCACCATTTTTGGTTAAGCCTTCTGCTGCTGACACTTTTTAAATTTTAATCAGGACTAATACTTTTTCCACATTTTGCCGACACACAAAGTCTGAGCAGTTCACAGCCTGTCTTCAGCATATGTGAGTGTGCTGAACTCAGCAGGTTCAAAGCTATTGTTGCCATGGTAACAGACACAGCTGAATCAGTTCATGTGATCATCCTAAGAACTGTGTCCACACACTTTACCTGACAGATTTTCTCCCACAGTGGAGACACACACACACACACACACACACACACAAAAACACACTTTTAAAATAAAAGCATTTTTGATACTTCTTTCCCATTTTTTTGCATTTAAACTGACAGGAAACAAAAAAAGGGCTTTTAGATACTTTTTTTCAAGTTCAAGTTTTGCTTGGAAAATCCTTTCAGCACTGAAGCATTCAAAGTGCATTTTCTTTTTTTGGAGGTGCTTTTTCTAGTTGGCTGATCGACAGTAAATAATGTTTAAAATGTATTTTATCGTCAGTTTCATCCATCACTTTACATTAAATATCTGTCATCTTGGTTTCTTTGAGCATAGGAAAATAATTGTTAATTGCAGCCCTAGATGTGTGTGTGCGGCTGGTTTTCTACACGCCATAACAATTGAATACACAAGTAAACTGAATTAGATGACCTAACATTAGTACTTTTTGGACCTATTCTACTGCATCCTGTTTTTTGTAAAGTGCTTGCCTCACACTTAGGTTGCATTGCTGGTTGATTTATTGGTCTGAAATAATCAACTGAATCAAGTGAATTTCAACAACTCTTTCATGTGCAATAATACCTTCAGCTCAGTTTAATAGGCTTCTCTAATGCTTGGTTGAGTCTTTAGTTATTTGCAGAATTGTTGATGTTAGGTAAATGAAGTATAATTTACCCATAAGTATAATTCCACTGTATATTTTTCTATTCTTCTTGGTTTGGTGACATGATGATTTAGGCATTAAGATTTTAACTAGCTTAGCTAAGACTGCAAGATGTGGTTGAAAGCTGAAAAAATCTTCTTGTGAATGATCTTTATATTTTCAGTATTTTAATACAAGTGCTTTTTTTTTTTGAGCCACACGTTCGGTAAATTTCATATTAAATGCTCAGTTCACCCAAACCTATTTTTTTCTGTCCACCCTTAGTAGTATCAAAGTAAGCATATGTGGAGGTTTAATATTTTTCTGCCACCCCAAATAACATAGGATTCAACAGCCAAGCTTTAATTATGGGACCTGAACTACATTTTATCTAAAAGAAAAAATTTGATCTACAAATGCTATATGCTATATACAAATGCTTAGATGCTATTTTAATCACATTACCCCTGTAATGATTCAGTTCAGCTGAACTGGCTTTTTTGTGTTCTTTATTGTAACCTATGTCCTCTGTGACTTTTTGATTACATCCTTTCTGTTGGATGCATGTGTATGTTTATTTTTGTTCATCTTTGTTGTTTGCAAGCTGCTGAATGCCTAAAGTGTTCCCTGATTAATAGAACATCTATGTGTTGATCTGTTGGCAAATTGGTATTAATACATCATGAACAACAGTTTGACTAGAGATCCCACATATTTATTTAACATTTTGGCTAACATATGTACTAAGTTGTACATTAGTGGAAAGTGTAATTGTCAAAAACAGCCTATTTACGTCACTGTTTTAAATGATGGCATCTCTAACAAGCAGCAACAAGTCAAACAAAGACTGTCTAGGTTAGCTTTCACTGTCCTTTTCTTGTCTCGAGGTGGACATTTATTTAAGCTTTTCTCTGCTGGTCTTATATTCCTTTAATAATACAGTTTTAATCAGCTATTTTAAAGTCTGATGATTAAACATGAGCATTTGTTGCAAAAGAAGTATCCGGTTCATAAAAAAAGGATCTCCTATTACCTAAAAAATTACCAAATATATTATCAGTGTATCATCATTTTTGTTTTTCTTCAACGTGTCTTCTTTAACTCAGGTATAAGTTACGGTTGTAGGCTCTCAACCTGTTGGTGTCCTTTTGCTGTGGAATGTCAGACTAGATCAAGACATTGATATCGGTTTGTTGACTGATATCCAGGTGCTAAATCAGTGTTTCTGCCAGAACTCCACAGGCGACAGTGAACCAGAAGAGCCAGATAATTTCACAGATTTGTTCAGCTTGAATGAAGCATTAAACTTGGTTGTATGCTCAGTGATCTGCACTTGCTTTGTTTGTCTGATTGATATCTGTCGTAACAGTGGAAACAGTCCCCTGATTACTGATATGTATACAGTGGTCGGGATGTGGTTGGATTCTTTCACCTGTTTTTCAAGACATGCAACCTCTGTCAAAGCCAGTGGCCTTTGTGGCTAAGTTCATTAAAATCCTGTCATTGCTCTTTTGGACTAATTACTCATGTCCCATGTCAAGAAATTCTCTAGAACTTCTAACAGGTTAACAACAGCTGCTGGCAAATATTGGAAATGATGCCTGTTAAAATGGGTTTGGTCCACACCACTTAAACACATGCAGTTTCCATAAAACCTCAGGATACAGCCTATTTCCTATGGATGAGACAGCAATCATTTCTGTCAGTCCTGGATAAATGTTTCCTAGTTTAATATCTTTTTAAAAGTACATAAATATATATTTAAATTGTATTTCTCTTAAATCTACCCATCATATGTCTGATAAGAATAAATCAGGGTAGAGTACCCTTTTAAGTCATTATTAGATAAAACAAAATGACAAAATTCTAAGCCTGCATACACCCCCAAACAGTCACTATAAAATTTAAAACTCTAAGTAATTCCTTTTTTTTCATGCCCTTATATGTTCTATGAAGTGACCAATGAAGTTGAATCAACAAATTACCTGCATACCTGCTTTAAGTAAAAATACATCTTGTTTCCTATTTGAAAACAACAATACAAAAAATAGATTACACTTTCCCATTTTCAGAAAACAGTTGATTTGTTATGTGTTTTCATCCTTTGCTTGTGTTGAAACTGGTAAAAGACTCAAATTATCTCTTAAAAAATAAAAATTTACAAGACTAATGTAATGTGACAGTTGCAAGTAGGATCGTCTTATAAACTAAATTTGGTGCATTTAGGTAAATCCAGAAATTGTACCATTCTGATTTTCAGTGGAAAACCAAGAAAACTAAATTTAAACTAAAGTTTTACTGGGTAATTGCAGTGCTCCAGGAACACATGCCGTGATGTTTTATGGCATTCCAGAACTTTTTGGCTTTTCTGTTGAACTTTCATCTTGTCTGCACTTAGTGCTGACTAATATTGAACACCAGCAATGCATTCCTCATTTTAGCTTCTCATTTCCATTGAACTCTGCTAATCTGGTGATGTACTCTGCTGACTTACTCTGTCTGTTGAGTTTGGATTTATCCTGACTCAGCAGATTATCTGACCTAGCATGTGCTGACTCTTGACTGCATAGTCATACTTAAATAGGTTCCCCAAGTCTGTCGAATGAACAAGAATAATCACGTGTTCTAAGGTCGTATTTTTATATGCAATTTTGAGTTTTGGGCCCATACAACAAGTCATTTCCTTAATGTAAAGTGAACAAACTGGACTGACCTGGTTCATTTCTTTATAGGAGGCAGAATTTGTGAGCTCAGAACATGTGACAAAGATTAACCATGATTAGCCTACTTTGTAATTTGTGACTTTGTTATGAAATGCTGCCGATTACTGCAAGACATGACATACTGACCGCCTGTACAACCATAATTGTCTCCTCTGATGTCTTAGGTTAGTCACATCTGGTGTTTTTCACGTCTGTCTTCTCCAGCTCTCAAATTGAAAATATTTTTGTTCAAAACCATGTGCAGTGGTGCAGTCACTTTTCGCTCCTTCAGTATTGATCGTGAAAAAAGACAGTGTTGACTTCCTTTATAATGTTAGGTTATTGGTTAAGCTTACATTAAATAGGTTTATGTCATCTTTTTGATTATGTGTTGTATAGCTTTATTATGATCTCAATCATCAAATTAAAAATGTGTAACAACATCAATCCTAGAGCCAGAGGTTTCTGACTCTTTTCTGTATTTAAATATTTTAACAAAAAATAATAAAATGTGACTCCTCTTGAAAAATCACATTGATTTATTTGTGCCCTGTACTTCAGTCCACAGCAACATTAATTATCAGAAGTAGTTGTTGGTTTGAAGTGTACTGTTTTAAATCACATGTTGAGCACATGTTGACAGATGGGTCAGTGAGAAATAAAGTAATTCTACACAATAAGAGAAAGGAGAATGTCAGTTCAGACTTAGGTGCATGTGTCATATGTTGACTGGCATTGGACATAGTCTGTGTCAGTGAGAAACGGTGCAGTCAGGTTTAGCAGGAAATTACTAGAGTTGGCCTCAGCACATTAAGAAGCTCAGCTCAGCTCATTCAGTTCATGTGAATGGTGCTTTCTGTCTTTGTATCAGTCAGCTGTTGAGCTGCACAATAGAGATTCTTTGTCCTGTTCTCTACAGTTTGCTTAGACCAGAAGTTGTGGATAAATAAAGCTGTTTGTAGACCCGTGCTTGGCTAAAATAGTATTACTGAAGCTTTTCCGCGTGGCTAAAATTAATATAAAACAAAAAGGCAACGTTCAGTGGAAACAAGCACATACATTTCACGAAGTAAATGTCATTGTTAAAAAGCTTGGCTGTTGTTTACACCATCATCTAGGATCATTATGGCTCAGAACCTCGATCACACAGTTTCTTCAGGGAAACCCTGAAAGCACTTTGAGTCACAATTTATCCAATACTCCATTTTTAACACATATACCTGTATCAGTATTTAGGCATTTAAATAGTACTGACACACCGGATGTTGAGTGCACCTTTTATAAAAAAGAGAAAACCTCAGGACTCAGTGGTAGCTTGTGCATTTGTTGTGTTTGAGCAGGACTTCTCATCAAAGATTTGTGTTTCTATCATGTTAACTAAAATGGGGTTAATAAAAAATGTGAGTATGAGTATTAACATTCATTAAAATAAACATTCATTATGTTTTTTTTGTTTTTTTTTTATAGAACACAAAGGCCTGTCCTGCTCAGTGCCTCGCTACGGCTCAACAGACAGTAGCGGGGGCAGTAGCGAGCATGACCATCAGAATAACGCCTATGGCAGCAGCCATGACAACCAACAATTTCCCTCTATGCGGGGAGGTCACTGGGTCACGGCTGATCAGGATGAAGAGGCCCTTCGCAGGAAGTTGAAATACTTCTTCATGAGCCCTTGTGATAAATATCACGCTAAGGGCCGTAAACCTTATAAGCTGATCCTGCAGCTGCTCAAGATTGTGATTGTCACTGTGCAGGTACATCACCTGTTACATTTTTTTTTTCTGTATTGTTCTTTTTTAATCAACACAACGCTGCTTTATATCAGAGCCTCTGAATTTCTTACATTATATTGTTGTTGACTTTATAAGTGTAAGTAATCCAGACTGTAATAGTGTCAGTAGAAGATGGAGCAATATTTAATTTTAATATGGTCATTATACAGTTGTCATCTTTTCTTCCTCTGTGGAGACTGGCATATTGTTTACACTCAAAGTACGTACACTTGACGGATGAGCCATAAATAACAGTATAGTTCTTCACACCAAAGCCTGCAATCTTAGCGGTGCACATGGAATGCACTGCCTCAGTGTTTTCTTGGTCTTCACATCTCTTCATGACATAAGTCACTTTCTCCTTTATTTTATTTTTGATCTTTTAACTACACTATACTACTGTCTTACAACACCCTCACCTCTTTGCTTACAGTTGGTGCTCTTTGGCCTTAGTAATCAGGTGGTGGTGACCTTCAAGGAGGAAAACACAATGACCTTTAAGCATCTCTTCCTCAAAGATTACGATGAGTCCTCCGACGACTCCTTTGCTGTTTACACACAGCAGGATGTTTACGACCACATTGTCTACGCCATTGAGCAGGTAAGCCCTGACGAAAATCAGCTTAAATACTGCAGCTAAAGGCATTTGCTCAAAATTCTTATTCTCATTTTAAAAGTATTGTTAGGTTGTTGGTGGTGTAATGCTCTTTGATTTAATAAAGAAGCATCAAGAAGCAACAACAACTTCTGTTGATTCATTGTTGCACTGCAGCCAAGAGTTTTGCAGACAATAATATTAGTCATTCCACATGATTTTGCTGACCTTCTGTGATAGCTGCAGTCTAAAATGTCTGATTTCGCAACAGATTTTCTAAAACATTCTGATGCATGTTGCAATGTTTTAATAATGTTTTAAATTGCAAGGCCACACAGGATTAACAGAGAAGTCTGCTCACATCAAAACAAATTGAGTAAATGATCCAAGGCTAAATTCCCTTGGTAAAACAAAAAACACTTCATACCTTTTTATGACCCTGATATTAGTGGATGATCCTTTCTACCAACTGAGCCACAGTTTACCCAACTCAATGTTATGTTTTGTATGTCATTTTTATTTTTTTATTTTTTTGTCCTTTCACCTTATACCGTGAGTTCAGGGTCGCCAGGGCAGATCATTGTCCGCATGTTGATTTGGCACAGTTTTTACGCGGGATGCCCTTCCTGGCGCAACCCTCCCTAATTTCTATTGAGCACCAACCAGCACTGCACAGCTGGGGATGGGAATGGGCTATTAGAAGTTTAGTGTCTTGTCCAGAGACTCTTCGACATATAGCCAGGGCCGGGGATCGAACCACGGACCTTGTGGTCTGTTGACAACTGCCTTAAACTGAGCTACAGATTAGATTAGATTCAACTTTATTGTCATTACACATGTACAAGTACAAAGCAACAAAATGCAATAAGCCACCCCCGCATAAGTTTTGTAAGTAAATAAAATATAATAATTGTCCAAATCCCCATTTATTTTATTTATCCTTTAAAGGTCTACATTTTCTATATTGGAAAAATAAGTTTGGGTCTCAGACAAGCAAAACATCTCAGTGTCCCAAAGGACAAGAGGTCTGAAAAACTTATGTAATGTGATTTGATTACACCTGCGTGACTTTCCAAAGGAATCCAAAGGGTTAAGATTGTGCACTGAGTTTAAGAAATTTGTTTGACTGTGTAACACAGTAACACAACAACGAGCATTTTCTAATTTACTGCATTTTCATTTTAAGAAAAATCCTGCTTAGCAATTGGTTTTCATTTTCTACTTCATACAGTATAGTGTCTCAAACTAAGGTCTTTTATTTCTGAATGTGCTTAGTAAAAATAAAGTAAAGGAAAATGTAAATCCCTTATCATCAAACCTTTTAGAGCTGTGTATTAAGTTTTAAGTAAGAGTTTACTCAACTTTGTCTTTCAACAAAGTGGAATTTTGCAGCCTGTTTCATTGGCAGAAATTGGCAGACTAAAACATTTGTTGATTGACCAATTAGGCAGTCAACAGAAAAGGCAGCTTTTTGTTCCACTTTTTAAAAAATAAATTTGAAGATGTCATTTAGGGTTCAAGGAATTTATAATAGACATAGTTTTTACTTTAATTTTTTTCAAAACTATTTATTAATTAAGCAGGAAATCTAATTAGCAGAAAATGTTTACTAAAAATAATTGCCTCAGACTACATTGGTTTCGATTTGGAAGTCATGGGTCAAAATGTAGCTGTCACTGGAGAAAGAGGGACTGTTTGAAATAGCCTGAAATAACATCAAATAATTTTTTAAAGCAGTTATGATCCTGACAGTACCAGCACTGTAGAAGTGCAGATCTCTTACAGTTTCTGTCTTTGAGTTGCGACTGTTACAGCCGAATAATTTCAACGCATATTAACGAGTTTAACATGCACACAGTGACAATGTTTATCAGGTATAATTACCATTGTTGTATAGGTTCCTGACATTAGCTAGTTAGTTCACAATAGTTCATTATTTAAAGGACATGAAATTCTTTAACTACATGTCATGGTGATCCATCCAATAATCACAGATATTAGTTAAATGAAGGTGGTGCTGCAGCCAGTGGAAAAATCGGGAGTTCGTCAAAGATACCAAATGAACAATCCATCCAAAATCATTGAGACTTTTTAATCTGGATAAAAGTAGTAGAAGAACCAACATTCCAATCCCCAGATGAAGTTTTAGATGCATCAACAAATCTGTAAGAAAGGGGGGAAAAAAGTCAGTGGTCAAGACGTGATAATGGTAGGGCACTTTGTGTATTGGTCCCACAATAAAAAATTAGGTACCAGTACACTTTAATGCTCAGGCCCTGTTGAGTTAAAGCTCAGAGGATGACTGTGGATCACTGGTCAGTGAGGCTGCTATTAAAACTAGATCAGATGTTTATGTAGAATATCAAACACACAGCCAACTGTTTAAACTTTAAAAGTAAGTCAATCAATATAGATTATTTTATTGAATCCTCGCAAGGGGCTAGAAGAATTCACACCATAGACACGGGCACTACAAGCAGAGGTCACAGATACAGGCAGAGTTCACAGGGTGAGTTGGACAATGCTGACACCAGAAAATCCAGCAGTTTTGGGGGGAGATAGAGTGTGAAAATGCTGAAGTGTCTTGGATGTTTTTCTGAACAGAGCGCACTTCTACTTTGTCTAGATAGAAAGCAAAGCATTCACATCGCGTGACTATTTAGTAGTTTGTGTTTGTGTGCCAAACATCTGGTGTGCCAACTGTGCAGATGTTGGCTCCTTACTGATGCAGACACCAAACATCTTTTAGAGTGTGTTTGTGTTCAGCTCATTCAAAATTTTAGAAGAAGCTCATGTCATTGTTATTTATATATTTATTTATTTTCCTCTTGTATCTGGAAGTTTATAAGTCAGACTATATAAGTTCTGGGATATACTTTCACCAGTGTTGAAACATTTCTAGATTAGTTATTCTCCTCTCATCCCCTCTCTAGTATCTGGCCTTACCAGACACCACAGTGGGACGCTATGCCTACGTTTATGATGTTGGGGGGAATGGCAGTGCGCTCAACCTCTGCCAACAGTACTACAAGAAAGGACACATTGACCCAGCCAACGATACCTTCAGCATAGACCCTCACATTATCACAGGTACATGAAGAAGACTTTGTTGGCCTTTAATATTAACATGACTAACTGGGAAAAGAAACATGTTCTTGTATAAAATGCAATGTGACTGTTTGTGTGACTGCATATTAATCAGAGCAGCTGATAACTAGGTCAAGGTCCCTAAAAAAAAAACAAAAAAAAAAAACACAAGGGTTCACTTCCCTATTAAGCATGTGAAAATGCAGATGGTGCTACAAGGCGGGTCAGTACTTATTGTTCTAAAGTGGCTACTTTGTAATTAGTTGTGTTTTATAAAGTGAGAGGACAGGTTACAACTATCTGGAGACCAAGGAAAACAGCAGCTTTCCATCATCACTTACATCACAATCTACATAGGACACAAATTTGTGTATTCACAAACAAAGCATTACAAAACTTTTTTTAAATAACTAACAAGAGCTCTATAATAGAAAAAAGGCAGCTCCATAGTCTTACTGGATGTCAATCTGTTGGCACCCATAGACGGCATAGATGTACAGATGTATCAGTGGATAATGATAGAATAATTAAAAAACGAGATGCTGTAGTTACAGTGCTACTTACAGGTTTGTGAACCTTGTGAAAATGTTCTCTTTTGCTGCATAAATATGACCTACAACATGATGAGTCAAAACATTATTACACTTTTTTTTTCAGCGGGTGGCCTTCATAAGTTTCATGAATGTTTATCTAATGCACATAAGTGCTAAATAGTGAGTTTGTCACATGTATTGCTATACCTTATGAATCTACTGCATGTCAAAACATTATTTCCAGTCATAGAAGATGTTGCGTATCATTAGATTTTCTTACTTCCTCATATCAATATATGTTTGAGTGAAACTTAACTAAATTTAGAGGAAGTAAAATCAGAGGGGAAACAACTTTATGATGGCACTTGGGGAAATGTTTCTTCGTCACCTGCTTCTTTTCTATTATAGCTTTAACTATTTACAAGAGTTCATACTTGTTTTTGTATTCTCTGTCTACAAATGTGCAGCAAAACTTCGTAAGATTAAAAATACAATTCTTCCATTGTCCTAAATTTTACCTTTGATAAGTAACAGTAATTTCTCAACATGACCGTTCTCCATCTGTCCTCCATCATCTTTAGACTGCGTAGGTGTGAACCCTCTGTCAGTCCCTCGATCTTCGCTCAGCAGCAGCTATAAAAACTTTACACTGAAGTTCTACAAGTAAGGTTTCATTTTTCTTGTGACTTCAGCTACTCCTTGTTTGG
Organism: Channa argus; assembly: GCF_033026475.1. NCBI lineage: Eukaryota > Metazoa > Chordata > Actinopteri > Anabantiformes > Channidae > Channa > Channa argus. The sequence goes on from NC_090199.1 coordinate 18,583,178, forward strand.
CCTCCATTGGTGAGGATATCTTTGTAGTGATAATAAGATTCGACAAGTCATTTATCTCTACTGCACATGCACACTGTATATAAGTACACTGACCAAGGTATCTGTACTGAAATACACATAAGTATGCATAGCTTGTCATCTTTCTTCATGTGTTTCTGGTTATCTTTAGTTATGTCTGTATGTTTCTGTGTCCATTTCTTTCTCACTCTCACTGTCTGTTTCAACTTTTTCAAGGCTCATTAATGTTACCATAGACTTCCAGTTGAAGGCAATAAATATACAGACCATCATCAACAATGAGATCCCAGACTGCTACACGTTTTACATAACGGTGAGTAAAGATTATATAGTGAACAAACAATTTTTGTATTTATCAGACTGTTAAAGAGGTGGCTTCTCAGAGTTAACGGGTCTGTTCCCAGCACTGCTGACAGGTTCTTACTCATGTGAGAGTAGTCTTGACAAAATTGTACAGTGTCCAGATAATCTACTGATGTGCTGAGCCCAGCAGCATGTGGAAACATGACAAAAATGCAATACAGGTCCTAGATCAAACAATGTTGTAATTTTACAACAATACAGATTGATTTATTGTAAATATATCGGTAGAAGGATGCTGAGGTTGGACCTCTGAAAGGGAACAGCTGAAAGGAATAGAAGACACATTCTGTTAAATTATACATGAAATCATGTTGGTGTCCTCTTTCCCTTCCAGATAGTTATGGACAACAAGGCTCACAGTGGCAAGGTGAAGATCCGGTTAGAAAACCAGGCATCAATAAAGGAGTGTAAAGACCCGAGCGTCTCTGGACATGGTGAGACACCAGATGAATGGATGGTTGGGACTCTTGATCCAAGAAGAGAACAGCAAGTAACAGAAGACTCGTACTGCAGCAGTACTATGCAAGCTAAACAGTAACTAGCGGGGAGCATGAGAAAATTTGTGTTAGTTTGTTACAGTTTCCAATACTAAAAGAACAGATTTCAACACATGAAGCTACTTGTATACCAGTATGCTGAAGTGAAAGCCTGCTTACAACTCTTGGTCTTTTTTTCTCTCCCTTCAATACCCCCAGCTGAAAGCTACTCACGTCTTGCATTTGACGTCATTGTGGCCATGGTGTGTCTGGTGTCACTGCTGCTCTGTGGACGCTCCATACTGCGAGGCATAATGCTGCAGAAGGTAAGAAAAGGCAGATACAGCCAACGGAAAGGAAAAATGCAAAGGAATAAGAGCTTTGAATTACAATAATAGGAGAGTCAAGTCTATTCATACTTAATTCTGCTGTATATGATATGAATATTCAGCCAACGGGTAAAGTGAAAAATATATCTTGTATCGACTCAACATAGATGATCGCTTACTGCATGTTACCAAGTTTTGCTGATGTTAAATGGTCTGCGCTTACATACACTTCCTTACCTCACTCGGAAAAAGTGTTTTACAATGTTGCTTTTCATTCAGCCATTTTTGCTCTCGCACACTGATAATGGCAGAGCTGCCATGCAAGGTGTTAGCCTGAACCACCGGGAGGAACTCGGGGTGCGGTTTCTTGCCCAAGGTCACTTCGACAAATGGACTGGAGAAGCTGGGGTTCGAACTGATGATCCTGTGATTGTGGACATCAGTTCTGCCTACAGACCTGCAATCGCCCCCAGTTCCATTTACTGTCCCTGTCTGTTTTCTAGGAGTTTGTGCAATTTTTTAAAGAGACTCTGGATCGTAAAGTGTGCTGGGCAGACCGAATGGAGTTCGTTAATGGCTGGTATATACTTCTTATCATCAGTGATATCCTTACCATCACTGGTAGTATCATGAAAATCGGAATTGAGTCTAAGGTATGTCGTGCTCTGTGCCAAAGCCCTCATCTGTTATAGTTTTCTTATAGTTCCAAAGATATACATTGAAGTGCATTTTATTAAAAGGTGGTTCTAATGTTTTGGCCCCCTCATTAATTTTAAAAATGGTGGCCAAAACATTGGAACCACTTCTTATTATAATGCACTGCAGTACTACTCCACCACCTGATATGACCTCAATAATAAACAATGATAAAATTATAATCTTTCTGACAGTTTCAACCTAAAAAATTAGTAGAAGTAGAATTCATGGCAAAACGGCTCTATTGTACCTAATGTTTTGACTGATCTGTGTATAGAGTGAGATAATCAATATAAAAATATCAGTTGGTAATTACACATGCAACCAATTTAGACTATAGTTTCACATTTAAAATTATATAATTAATTCATACTACCATTAGATTTGCTTGTTTCTGTTGTCATAATGTATCAGCATTAATGACAACAGAAACAAGATTGGGGATGAAACAATGATCCCCATTAATGATCTGCTCTAGTTTCAATTGCTATAAATTAATCCACACCTTCCAGCCAATCAGAATCCAGAATTTTCAATGCCTGGTATAAATCAAACTGCGAGTATTGCACTAATTTGCACTATTTTTTCATAGTTTTTTTGTTTGTTTAAATAGTTTACATTTCTTTTGACAGAATATGTCATCCTATGACCTCTGTGGCATCCTATTGGGGACTTCTACACTCCTGGTGTGGGTGGGAGTCATTCGCTACCTCACATTCTTCCAGAAATATAATGTAAGTGACAGTAACTTGCTGCTGATTTACAGTAATAACTTGTCAGAATTTAAGACAATATTCAGAGTAACTGTGTGATTTGAGGTAATGGACCTAGTTATGTAGTCCTACTGCTCTCTCACAGGTCGTATTTTCATCTATGCAATATGTCTTTTCATCTTATAGATTCTGATCGTCACGCTTCGAGCAGCTTTCCCTAATGTGATTCGTTTCTGCCTATGCGTGGCCGTTATCTACCTGGGCTACTGTTTCTGTGGCTGGATCGTCCTGGGACCATACCACGTAAAGGTGAATGAAACTTAAACATGTAGGATTAAATGTAATCATTTGACATACAAAACCAGAGAAATTTTAAAAAAGTATATTACACGTAATTGAATTGGAGTAACATATTTCCATTTAGATTTTATAGCATCTCTCCCTTTACATGCAACTCTGTTCTTACTGTACTCCCCTGTAATCACCTGTTAAAGATTCACATTTTGATTTAAATTCTTTCATTCTGTAAGTAAAAAGGTTTGGATTCCAAACAGAACATATATAGTATAAGTGTAGCCCAAAGATTAGTGCTTCAAGCCTTTTTGAGTTGCTAAGAAACATTAATCTACATTTTATCTTTACCATACGGCATACAGCAATACATTTTTATATTTATTTGGTAAACTTGTACAGACTACTTACAATATGAGCTGCACTTTTGTATTTTTGTGTGTTTTTTTTTCAGTCTTCCCCTGTTGTTTTGTAAACATGCATATTCTTTTTAACTTTAAGATACTTTTATGTACTTTAATTTTTTATTTGTCTTAGACTTTCTGCAGAGTTCATTTAAAATTCATTATTATTGTGAATTAAAGAGGTTCTAATATAGTTGGTTTGTCTTTCTTGATATATATGTTAATTTATATTTTTAGTGACTCTCAGCCTAAATAACAACTCAGGTTAAAGACAGGTGCACTTTTATTATCATTATTATCATTTTTTTTACTGAGCTGCAGTATGTGAGGCCTTTTCCCTTTATAAAATTTTGGGGTTTGTAGACACTGAAATTTTACTTGAGGGTTAAACTATGAAAACTGCCCTTGTCCCATAGGTGAAACCTGCTGAGTTGGTGTATGTGCATTGACTTTAAACAGTTTTTTTACTGCCATAAGTTGAACATTGTTTACTGTGAATAATGCAATACACACTTATATTAGAACATTATAAATTCTTAACACCTGCAGACGTTTGATGGCATTTACTGTTTTTAATCCCTCAGTTCCGTTCCTTGGCCATGGTGTCGGAATGCCTGTTCTCGCTCATTAATGGGGACGACATGTTTGTAACATTTGCGGAGATGCAGGAGAGCAGTACTCTGGTGTGGCTTTTCAGCCAAGTTTACTTGTACACCTTCATCTCACTCTTCATCTACATGGTGCTATCACTGTTCATAGCACTCATCACAGGAGCCTATGAGACCATTAAGGTAGGAAAAGAGGTTGACTTAAACCAGGTTTTTTGACTTTATAGTGGTGCCAGAGCTGTATGACTGGGAATAACCAATCTCACATATTTGATTTACACAGCACCAAGTCCAGGAACCCATCCACATCACAGACCTACATGCCTTTATAGCAGAGTGTACAGACGCACCAAGCTCTGGGAAGTTTCGGGGTCTGGAGACCTCACCTTGCTCCTTCTTCTGCTGTTGTGACAGGTGAGAAGGCCACACATGAGAGAGGAACAATACCAGCAACAATCAATTTCTTCTGGTGTCCTTGCAGAGACAACCTATGATTGATCGACAAGGACCCAATAAGTGTTCTGTTCTGCTAAAAATATGATACTTAGACATACATGGTTTCTGTTGGCCTAGTGGTTAAGATGTGTATCATACAATTACAACACCACTTACCTGATTCCAGACAAGAACCTTTCTTGCACGTCATGTATCTCTGTACCCGCATTTCCCGTCTGTATGTATGCCATCTGTCACTATCAAAACCAAAGCAAAATACAAACAGGTTTTAACAACATTGAAGTTTAAAAAAACATTGCATTTAGCTTACATATTTGAAATTTGTTTTCATCCATTGTGGCATGATTTGACACAAAAGGATTTAAAATAAATTTCAGTAATTACCACCACTGTGTGACTCTCAACAAGAGTATGTTATTATAACATAGTATAACATCATGACTACAGAAGCCTTCTTTTTTTTGATTCCCCCTAGAACTACCACATATGAGGATGTCCTGCTGGTAAACTGAAGTTGACGTCAGTGATTTCTGAAGACTCTCTAGCCCCCCCTGCTGATCAGTGGGGATATGCTAAACATTCCTGACGCCTGGTGTCTCTGTACCACCAACATGCTGTAACTGGGTCACACCTCAGCACTCATCTAAAGGAGGAATTGCCAATTGCTGGCCTGGCACTCTGCAGGACGAATATGAAACAGTGTTCTTATTAGACCTTTACATTTTTGAAGGAGTGCCGTGAAGAAGAATTTGGTTTTGATAAGAAACGAAATTTTCCCTCTGTATGACTCTGGAGCATCGTGGATTGCTAATACACAAACATTTCTTATTTTCATTTTAGTTTTTAAAGCAAAACACGCACAGTGCATACGCACAGTATTTTATAATGTATTTAATAGTACACAATGCTGAACTTGAAACAAGATCCCCACATGGGCACAAGTGCTATTAGGACTACAGTCATTTGTTCATGGCACAGATTTTTTTTTGTTTGTATTTCTACTTTTATAGTGTTTTAAAATCAGTTACCCATTGAGGATGAGGCTCTTCAAATAAGTCACGTGTACATCTCACAAAGAAATTCCCCCCAAAAATTGAGGTGTAGTGGGGTGTAAATTTATACAGAGTAAAACAAAATTGACTTTCTGGTAGTCCCTTTTTTTTAGACAGTCAGGTAGACTTTCAGACAACACAACCACAAGCAGGCATACAGGGTTAGGTTTCAGGTGTAGATTTGGCTTGATTTGTTTGCTGTTCTGGGAGCTGCACCCACAGTATAAAGTTTCCAATTGCCTCTCTAGTAGCAGTTCTGCTGTGCAAGTATCGCATTCCTTTCAGATGTGGATCCTTGTTTTGTTTCTGTCGGTTCACTCGATAGTAGTAAATTGTGTAACATTAATCCAAGTAATAATGAATACAATAGGATGCATTCAATCACTAATGAAGAACTCAGCATTGCCCGTGGTTGGCTACAACTACGAAAGCTATTGCCCAAAGACACATCCATGTTTTTTTAATGATGCTGAAGTATGTCAGTTATTCAGAAGTTAGCAATGGTACTGCTTCTGCATTTCTGGAAACCAGTGATAGATAAAGATTTTATTTTTTTTTTTAAAGAATACTTGAATTGCCTTACAAAATGGATTGGGGTTTAAGGTACATAACAAGGAGATTTAATGATGGCAGAAGCATATTTGTAACTAAATATGCTTTTTTTTATAATGACTCGTTTTTGTACATCTGTTTGTTATCTTCATAATGATTTAATTTAACTTGTATCTCAGTGACTGGATCTTTAGTGTAAGCTTGAATAACTTTAAATCCACGATAGTTAAAGGAGTCTCCATCTGGACACCAGAAGGATTTTTTTAGGACAGTAGTGTCTTTTAATAAAAAGGCATTATCTCAGGTCCAAACAGTAACCAGTTAATGGAGGCAAGATTGCTGTATTTTTTCACTGATTTCTTCTACTATCCAACAAGCAGCCTGTAAAACATTTAAGCTACTTATTCTTATGGACTTTGATCTAGATGGCAAATGTGCATCAGATTTATGGATGACTTTATTTTAAATATTATAAAATGCATGTGTGTATTATCTAGTATTACTAGATATAGCTTTCCTAGAATTTGAATATCATCTTTCATGTTTTTAAACGTTCTCCATAAAGTCCTCTAATTGGTGTCATATATATGTTGCCAATCTACTGATTAAAGTTTACTGGATCATTTTTGTAAGTTTTATTTATCATATATCTTGGTCTTACTTGGTACTGTCTAAGTGCTAGTTGAAAGATATGTTTCGTGCATTAAGTTAAGTGCATTCTAATGTAGTTGCTTAGGATAGTCAGTAGAGGGAACAAATAGTTCATGCATCTTATGTTTATTCATGCCACATTGTAGCATCACATGACAAGTTTATTTTTCTACTTTTTTGGAAGATGAAATAGCACATTGAGGATTCACAGAAAACTGTGATTCTTAATTTGGGCAAATAAACCCTCCAATCAAACAGCTTTTGAGCAACCCTGTATATTTCAGCATAGAGCTTTCATAAAGGAAGTTAAAGTTTAGAATTTTGTTTTTTGTATTTTATTGTCCAGAACAGTCTGCAATGATGAGTTCATTTCCTGGTATTGAGCTTCCTAAGCAGGGGCTGGCTGCTGAAGTAGCACAACTTTGCCTTGTACCCACTTAACCTAATATCATCATACATTATGTATTGCATTTACTCTGCCTTGATGGTTTGTGTGTTACCAAGTGAGAGAGGGGGAAAGAAAGAAACCATATTGTAATGCACTTCAGAATCATGTTTTGTTAGGCTTCCTACAACAGATTATTAATTATTAATGTGACTGTTTCCTTCACGCAACATGTGTGTTTATAACACTATTTTATTGCCTTTGATGTGCAATGAAAGGCCAGGGGTAGGAGCTGCTTATTGGGTGTATTTTCAGCATACTGGTGTCATTTGTGGTACTTTTGTTAATGCTAGTTTGATCTTGGCTTCAATTCAAATGTGCTCCAGATTTTCAATTGGTACTCTTTGTTTGAGGTGGATGTCCTTTTCATATTAACAACACACTGCAGATGTGAAAATGCAGGTCTGCAGGAGTAGCAGCAGTTTCCTGTTTATTTCTCATGCACTATGTCACAGATTTTGCTACCTTCTGAGTTTTTGTTTGGTCTGTTTGTGTGTGTGTGTTCTTGTCATGTAGAGTGTGTTTAGTCCCAAATAAGATAGTTAGCTGTGTTTAACATGAGGTGTTTGGTCTGATGGGTTACACTAAAGAAACAGATTTAAATAAGTAAAGTCTGTATATTAAAGCCCCTTGGATTATCTTAGTCTATCCTAATTTTGTTAAGGATTTTTACCAGAGCCAAGTGCTTAGCCACGCCCTTGTGTAACAACATTATAAAGTAATCTGAAATGGATGGGCAGGATGTGAGAGGATTTAGTAGCTTTTTCAGCTCAGTGATATAATAATGGAAGCTATTAGTGCCTAGTGCAGTCAAATAAAAAATGAAAACTGAATTCTTACACTCACACATTTCTTGTGGGTCCACTCCCTGTTGCAAGAAGTTCCAATGTCGTCTATGGGTTCAGATTTTGACAAACATTTTTTATTAAATGTCAGCTAAGCCAACTTCTAAATTTGCTGAGGCAGCAAGTAATTGCTTGCTCCTTAGCAACAGTGAGTTTATGTTGAAGAACCAGTGAAACTTGAGTGAGAATGTTGGTTTTCCCCCTCACTCTGGTGCAGGGCCCCTTGCCAATTGGAAAGGCTGACAGTCTGCTGATGAAACAACTGCCAGAGTCCTGTAAAGGGCAGGGATGGAGGGAGGCAAAGTTGCAATGTGACTCAGGGTCTCATTCTTTATCGAGACATATTGAGAACGTGTGAGTCCATGTTTCATGATTTCTGGTAAGCCTTCATTCTTCACTACATTTACAGAGTTTTAGATTTCTCTTTGCCCAAGGCTTTTACCTTTTAAATGCTTATATTCTCTCTCCTTGTTTCTGAGTTTTATTAGAGAAATCAGCGGTTCATGTTAGATGCTTTAAACTATTCACTCTTTGTGAGTTGCAGTAGTCTTTGTATGTTTACTTCCTTTTGATTAAATTCTATTGTGGAGCCTGCAGCTGCAGCTTAACATTAAAGAAAGCATTCAACTCACAGCTATTGGGCTTGTACCATAGGGTAGTGTACACACAAATACAGAAAGTGAATAATGTCAAATCCAGAGTTGTGAGTTTTAATCAGCACACTCCCAACCATATAAATCTAACAAAACAGACAATCCTTTGTGCATGTGAAGGAAATTAAACATGCAACTTGGTATCTTTTGTTTTATTTTAGTATTAACAATAAATGTGTGTGTGTAGAAGAAACAGAGAGTGTGCTGAGGGGCAGTGCAATTCTTGGGAAGCTATTTTTATTGAGGCTGTATCTCTTTTCCAAACCTTTGTTGTCACTTAGTTGAATTTGGAGGAGATTCATTCTTGCCCTTAACAGAGTGTTAGTGCAACTTTGGAAACACTGACACATTAGTGAAATAACTTCTGCAAATTGAAATATTTACCATACAAACCCTGAGTTTTTCAAAATGATCCATTTTGTGAATGTAATCATATTTTCACTTGTGCAATAAAAGTAAAATAATTAAATAGTGGAACGTGAAATTCTCTCAGTGAACTAACCATTTCATCTTTACTTGTCTGTGGCAATTGCTGGGTAGATACTGTTGGCTGGGTGTAATTTGTAACATGTCATAATTCTCAATTTGTAAAGTAAATCATACTGTCAATAAATGAAGTAAAAGAACAGTGCTTTCACTCTTATACTGGAGGAGTAATGGAGCACAAGTTTATAAAGTAAAACACACAGGTTAACAATTTTTGACCCCCAAGGGGCAAATTTCCCTATTCCAGCAACAGAGTTTCACTGGCACTTTAAAAGGGAAGTATGAGGCACTGCATAATACAACAGATACGGTTAATTTAATTATATTAAACAAAAAGAGAGCATTAAAACACCATGCAATATTTATCCTTCTGAGAACCGAGCGAAATTCGTATGTTTTCCTGCAGTCTCCGTTTTGTCTCAGCATGAAAACGTTCCCCTCATCCCACCCATACACATGAGATATCATTGGAAAGGCCAGAATGTAGATTAGTATATTAGTTCAAATAAGTCTAGAGTTATAGATCAAAAACAATTATCAAACACAGAGGACACATTTAAATAGGCTGGATCTTAGGAGGCATATATAGAAATATGGCCGCAGCTCATGGGTTTGTAAAGTTTTTGAAATATTTGTGCAAAAGAGTGCGGTAGTTTCATTAAACAATAATCTACAATACTGTAGTCCAGTAGAACCAGAGGTGAGTCATGACTAAAACCTAAAATGAGAAAGCGATGGACAGCGCAGTGGTAATTAGTAAGGTGCATGTTACAATGTGCAGCATTGATGTTCTAATAGAAACAAAAGATGAAAATGTAAAGTTTTTTAATTTTGTTCCAAACTGAACATGTGTACGGTGGGCTGTTAGACGAATTGTACTTAATTACATTAGAATAACATTACATTTTAAAATCATGTCGCTTCCCATTCCGCAGCGACACCTCAGTTGCCCACTTTGGGACCCCCTCCACCTCAGAGGCTGGTGTGAATCTGACATCACTGCTGTTTTGCATAACCACCAGTCTCGCGCCTGCGATTGGACAGCTCGCGGGATTTAATCTGCATTCTGGAGAACAACCACCACGCTTCAAACCACAGCCCGACGCCTCAGGCACTCCCTCCCGGAATCCACCCTTCATGTAGGCAAGCACCCTGCCATCGTCTGCCGCTGCACAAACGTGGAGGCAAGGGGTGAGAGAGGGACGCTCGCCGCTGACTGCGCGGCTCTGTTGTTAGTCCAGTGAAATTTACGGCATTTGTCGACATATTTTACCTCTGCGTTGGAGGGAGAGGGAGGAACTGCTCGTCTCTCCGGGAGCCTTCAGAGCGGAGTCGGCGTTTGAAAGGTAGGGAGGGTTTACTAACGTCTGTGGCGCGAGGCACAGTATTTAGGTTAACATATAGCTACTACTTATTGTTTCTTTGTTTTATTTAGTCTGTGAAATTCCCGAAAAGCGCTGTCTTGTTAAGAGAATCTCACCTTCTTTTCTGTGTTTCTTTCAAATGAACTAAACCTCATGTGGTTTGAAGCCAGACGCCTTCTTTGTAACGTGACCAGTTGTGGTTGATGATGTTATGATTGATCTGAAATGTTAGCATGGCACCATAGCGCTGGGCGGTGATTTCAACGTGCCCTTTCTCACAAGAAACATTTATTTGCATGCATGGTGGTACAAGAGGCAGCTGGTACGCTATTCCTAGTTTCGGGTTCAATTTATCGACTGGCTTCATGTGTCTCACCAAAGCTGCCCTGGCCGCTATTGTTCTGCGAGGCTGACCTAGGCCTTCTGCTCAAGCGGGGAGAAATCGACGTGATTGTTTCCAGAGACAAATGGTGTTATTTAAGCTCCACTTGAGGCTTGGAAAAACACCCAGAAACTTGCAAAACAATGTGAAGTCCTGGGACCACCTAGGGGTCCTTGACAGAATCCCAAAGCCACACAGCGACTGGGTGATATTGGTAACTGCGGAGGAGAAATTTAATCTTCAAGGCTTAAGGAATTTCTACCCTTATACTTACAAAATGTCTTATTTGGGCTGTGCAGTGTTTGGTTCTCCACTTTATCTTGGCTCCTTGGAGTGTATTTTGAGATTGATTAATTGAAGTCACTTTGGTAAACCCTATGAAGCAGCTTGCACTTAGCCTGCACACCCAACTCCCATGATTCCCCCCCCCCTCTCCAGGATAACTGTCATTGATTGTCATTTTTGCACCTCAAATCATCTGAGGCTTGACTTTGACAGACTGGCACGAGAAAAAGGATGCACACAGGGAGCTCAGACTATGAAGTAGCATGATCTGCAGAGTGACTGATATGGGCATTGTGTTCTGGCTCTAGGTTGACATTACATAATCATTGTGTTTTGGACTGACTGGGTGTGGTGGGCAGGATTTGGGTTTAGTAGCAGTGACTCTGTATTTGGCTTCAAAACAGTATTTGACGTGCAGATGCTCTCTGGTGAGTGTGTCCTCTTCCCAAGACCACAATACGCCTCCTACCGAGGTGTGTGTGTGTGTGTGTGTGTGTTATCTGTGGAGCTCAATGTCATCTGGTTTTGAAACCCATCTGTCTCTCCCCCTCCTTCTGATTGTAGGGTTACTGTTGCAGTGTCCCATTTCAAGGGGAGATTGTTCTAAATCTAAAGTCCAAAATGTCATAACATGATCTATTTGAAAGCCCCCCCCCTGCCCTTTTATGCAGCAGAGCCTTCTATTACCACAATTTAATGACTAAAGGTAGCTCGTGGGATCACTGAGCAATTTTGCTTGGTGTTTTCTGTGCGGTGCTGGGACCAACAGACCTCATTCATTGGCAGAGCACCGTGGACGGGGAAGGGATTGTAGACCTGATTTAGTGAGTGGGGGTAAGCAGGAGTTGTTAAGTTGACCCACCATCCTGTAGGCAGGAGACAGAGCCATGAACCTGCGAACAACTACAGGAAGCCTGTGTAGAGCTCTGAAGAGTGGTGTGACATGAGTCCTTTTTCAGCTGATTAAAAATGAGGCATGCTTCAGCATTAAGAAGGGTGGCCATCAATTACTGGTTCAATTAAACATGTTCAGAATTTTTATTTATTTTTAAACCCTTTGATTTAGCCATGTTTGGCTTTATGTTCGTTCTTTTAAAAATAAATAAATAAATAAATTGGTTTACAGGCGTCTGATACCCCAAACAGCCCAAATGGTAGCAGATGCAGCCACCTTTTCAAAATGTCTACTAGCACACAAATGATTTTTATACAGCATATTCTCTTGCTTTGTACACTCCTCTTTTTCATAGTCCAATGCTGACCAAAAGAACTCCTCATTTCACCGTTTCCTTTAACCTTGATATATAAGGATAACTTTTATACATTTAAGAAAATACTTATAAATGCTTTCTTTAAACAGGGTTTGTATTTGAAAAAGTACAGAAATGTTCTTTAAAATTTTGTAACTTTTAAAATTCAATTTATGTCTTGGGTTGGATTTTAAGTTTAATTGTTAACATCTCATCTGGGAATGTCAACTTTTCTTTTGTGACTCACACAGGTTTGTGGTTCCTAATAGGTTGGCTACATTTGTTTGTTTTTAGGAATGACACAGTCTGAGACAAATGCAGGTGGTTTAGATTGCACCATTTCCGATAGTTTTTCTATCTAAAATGAATTGATACATGAAGTAACGAAACCACAGTCATTATCTGGGACTAAGTAAGTAAAATACCTGTTCTGTCTCTCTTGACCTTTTTTGGCACTTATGCATTTCACAACCGGAAGCAGCAGAGAACAGGTTGCCTAACTTCCGGTTTAAGTCATTACATAGCAACAATTGCAGAATCTGAAACTTGAGTTTTTGTAGTTTTTGTACCTGGAAAATGTGTTTTTCAGACAATGTTGCTTGTTTCCTAAAGACCCAAACCTCTAAAAAAATAAATGAATAAAAAGGTGGGTGGAAGCCATTAGGCCAGACAAACAACAAAGTTTTAGGGTGCAAAGTAGTAACATGCACGTTTGTAGCCCTTTACTCTGGATTATATTAAAGCAGGCATCATTCAGCTCATAAACAAAGTTGTCCTAATCCACTTTTCGCAGAACATCTTTGTCGCACCACAGAACGGGAGAATGTCTATGAAAGGGAAAGTAAACATTTAGCCGTAAAGGAAATTGTCTCCTCTTTGTCTGGTGTAAGTGTGGAAGCTGCCACTGATGCTTCTCAACTGGACCTTGATTATGTTTCCACCCACAGCAGGTAAGAAGATTAGCATAAAAGATGTATAACATTACCGGTGACGTAATATAAATGACTGTTATGGTGGGATTTGTAACCCATTTTCATTCTGTTTTGATAGCTCTAATTTAAAGCCAACCAAATTAGCCTGTAAGTTAACGCTAGTAAGCTTCATATACCTCGACACAAGCTATTGCTCATAACAGTAATTCCATTCACATGTGCAAGGTACCACATAATACAACGACTTTGTCTAAGATGCAATCTCTGTGTAGGAAAAATATAAGAAATTTAGTGGTAGTTTTTACAGTGAGTCATTAAATTGGGCATATCAAGCATGCTACATGAAAATATTCGACGTTGAAATTCTTTATGAATGTTATGCTCTTAACTGTATAAAAATAAAGTACTTTCATTCGTTGACAGAAATTGAAAACACTACTGCAATATAGTGTTACCATATAACTGCATTGCACGCCCTAAAGTGAAAATAGGGTCACCCTTTCCCCAAGTACTTATGGTTTCTTTATAAAAGAGATGTTAAAATTCCTTCAATACTCTAAATACCATCTGATCATTTACTCTGACTTCAAAGCCTTTGTCACCCTGCTAGTTAGAGTTTTTTTTTGTTTTACACTTGTCTGACTAAAAACAGAGGTCATCTGTCAATGTTAAATGGTGTGCTTTACTTTTGAATGAATACATATGTCAGATTTGTGCTGCCCTTTCAGCTTCATGTGAGTTCATGCATGGCAGCAGCTCTGAAAGTTTGCTTGTTGTGGCTGTCTGGGTCAAGTGTTCAACTCTCTGCTGTGATCACACACTGAGAACAGAATGTGCTTATGGTTAACTCTATCCCATCAAACATCAGTTATTTTATATTTTAAGTTATTTTTGAGCAGATTTTATAGTAAAATTGGAGAGTTGCTTTGAAATTACAAATTAAAAACTGAAAAAGGTCAATGCGGCATTAACTGAACTAATAAATGGAAACCTTGTTCTCACTGCATGTGAGCAGAAGAAACTTGGCATGGAGCTGTTTGTAAATGCAGTTTAGGGCTCTACCTAATTAAATAACCTGCACACTATTTTGCGTAAATGTGTTGTAAAATTTGAATATTGTAAAAGAACCCAGGTGATGGTCTAGATCCATTTTTCCTTGCCAGAAATGCAAAACTTAAGTCTATATATTGCCACACAGGTAAGATGCCTAGTCTCTCGTTTGTTTTGTATCCCATCTCTTGCATTGCTCTTGGCTGTTGATCCATAGGATGGTAACATGGTGTGGCGCTGTAACGTTCGTCACTGTGGTTTGAAGGCTGGCACTCTCCTGCCCATTAGAATAAAGTGGTGGATGCTGGCGCTGCACTTTTAGGCACTCAGTCTGTCTGGGACTGTGAAGCTGGGGTCAGCGCACTGTAATTATTGAAAGGGTAATTCAGCACTTTTTATAGTCAGTCACTTTGGTAGCCTTGAATACTATCCCAAATACAAATATTACGCTGGAGGAAAAAAATTATGCATATGAACAATCTGGAATATTATTTACAGTGCCTTTTTAATATTGCAGAATTCGTTTCATTATGTTTACAAGTATGTGTATAGCAGCTCTACATGGTAAAGAGAAGGGATAAGTAGATTGAACAATATTTTTTTTATGTTTCTTCATTTGCCATATGCAGCAGCTCTCTCTAATCAGCAATACTATATATTTTGACTTATTTATTGATCCATGTCGGAGGGGAATCACAGTGCACACATCCACAACCGAGAGGATGTTTGTTTGTACTGGCCAGGACGGGTTATACGGGGATTCTTTGCACTGCCTCTTTTAATGCGTAGGAGCCTAAACATGTTATGTTCAGGAATTGGTTTGTGTGTATTTCACATATTTTAGGGGGGTAACTGTCAGAGAGGCAAGCAAGCCAGGTGTGAGCCCCGAGCTCACCCTCCCTAGTCACAGACATGCCAACTGCTCTCCAGCATTATATTGATTATCTGTCAGTTTGTCTGTGTCCATTTGCCTGGTACACCAGAGAGTAGGCTTTATCATCAGAAACTGGTGCCAGCTCTACTTCCACAGCAGCCCTGAGATAATTCCTTAATTTTCCCATTTTTTGTTATGTTATATTTGTGACTAAAAATGTCGGCCTGTTTTTACCTGGGTAGAATTTCTGTTTGTGTTTTTTTTTTTTTTCAGCTTTGTTATGGTCTTCAACAGCCCCCTTTAGTTAACAGTAGAAAGCCACAGGAAATGTGAAGGAGATAACATGGGACAAAAGACCTTGGTGGAAAAGTGAAGTATGCCTAGGCTAAGTCTGATTACAGTCATGGATTAATTCTGCTGCTCCCTCCGTATTTTTAATCATCAATTTCTAACAGTCCTTCTGCAGACTTTTTTTTTCACTTTTATGTAATGTGTAAAATGTTAATGCTATGATTATAGCATTCTAGTGTATTCGATTACGGAAAACCCTGACTGGTGTGACTGGATACAGTCTGTTATAGCAAGCTAGCAGTGCATTCAGTTAAAATGCCTGTCTACTCTGAAAGTGTCTGACATCCTTCCGTTCTTTCACCCTACAGCCTGTCTGATATTCCTATGATGTTTTGTTCGAAGTTATCTGTGCCAGCTGCTCCTTTGCACATTTGCATTTTTTTTTAATCTTCTACAGAACACATTGCAGTGCAGACACTGAGGCTTGCCTGCCCACCCCCCCCCTCATAATTCCCTAATGTACTCTATTATGCACCCAAACCCTTAAACTTTTTTTTTTCTTTTTTTTCCTCTTGACCACCCTTCTGACCTTATTTGCTGTTTATTATCAGCCAGTCTTTGTGGCAGCATTCCCTAGCCAATGCTTTCTCTATATTCTTCCCGGATAAGAACAGATTGTAACCCATTTCCCCGTGGTGATTCAGACCACTGCACTCCCACTTGCCCATCTTTTTCTATGCCACTCCCCTAAAGGCTAACTGGCTTAATCCATTTAACTTGTAGCCACACTTAACCACCTGCTCCTAATGGCCTTACTGAGTAGCTTCAAGTTATTTAGCATTTGATAGTGTAGTATATGAATTTGATACGTTGCATGCTTAATGTCAAGCACAGTCCGACTTTTAAGTCTCTCTTTTTTTTGTGTGTGTATATCTCTAAGAGCATTGGTTATGTTTTACGATGGAACAGCCACATCTTTTCAGTATTTAATTTTTAAATCTTTACTCTGTCCACAGTAAAAGTTTTATTTTTTATTTTATTTTATTTTTTTATGCAAAAATGGCATTTGGGAAGTCGTTAGTCATTTGGGAAAGTTAACTAGAGCGTTAAAAATATAAACGTTCTAGTTAACTTTTAACAAGTTTTTGTGCTCTGACTTCACCTGACCAGAAAATATCACTGTGTGTTTGGTTACAGGTGAGGAAAAATACCAGTTAAGCATCAAGAAAAGTAAATTTTTAAAACACTCATTATCAAATAAGCTTATTGTGGCAAATTTCTAATTGGTACGAACACATTGGCATACATACAGCTAAAGCTGTGTGTGAGGACCCTGTAGCTGTCAGCAGAGTGCATCCAGAAAGTATTCATTGCGCCAGTTTCCACTTTTTTTTATTTTTATGTAAGCTGTATTTTTAAAATAAATTATTTTCCACAACATTTTACAAACAACCCCATAATGACAACTGGAGAGAAGTTTGTTTGAAATTGTTGCAAATGTATTACTTTTTTCAGTATTCACCCCCTATGCTTTAATAGTTTGTTGAAGCTCCTTTAGCACCAATTACAGCCTCAAGTCTTTTTGACCAAGATGCTACCAGCTTGGCTCACCTATTTTGGTGCAGTAATTCCCATTCTTCTTTGCAGTACCTCTCAAGCTCCATCAGGTTGGATGGGGAGCATCGGTACATAGCCATTTTCAAATCTCTCCAAAGATGTTCAAGTCTGGGCTCTGGCTGCACCACTCAAGGACATTCAGAGTTGTCCAGCAGCCACTCCTTTGTTATCTTGGCTGCATGTTTGGGGTTGTTGTCCGATGAACCGTGGCCCCAGTTTGAGGTCCAGAGCACTCTGGAACACGTTTCCATCAAGGATGTCTCTAAACATTGCTGCATTCATCTTTACCTCAATCCTGACTAGCCTCCCAGTTTCTGCCCCTGAAAAACATCCCCACAGCATGATGCTGCCACCACCATTCTTTACTGTAGGGATGGTATTGGCCAGGTGGTGAGCAGTGCCTGGTTTTCTCCAGACATGACGTTGGCATTCAGTGCCAAAGAGTTCAATCTTAGTTTCATCAGACCATATTTCAGCAAGACGATGCTAAACCAAATACTACATTCATCACAACGTGGCTTTGCAGGAGTTCTTTTAACAACTGTCAGGGAAGTGAGGACACAGTTGCTGGAGTTTAGGAGAGAATTGTTGTCCCTTTCTTGTGTGATGCAGGATTCTGGCTGCTCAACAGTCCTCTGCCTTTTTTGCTGGAATTTCCATTTTAAAATGTGACAAATAATTTCCATTGGTGAAAGGTTCCAGTAGATAATCATGACTGTTTTTAATGCAGTGCTGCCTGAGGGCCAGAAGATCACACACATCTAGTTTAGACCTTTGGCCTTGTCACTTGTGCACAGAGATTCCTCCTGGTTCTCTGAATCTTTTGATCTATTGTAGATGGTGTATCTTCAAAGTCATCACAATTTTACATTGAGGTAACTTTTTCTGAAATTATACCACAATTTTTAGACAAATTGATGAACCTCTGCCCATCTTTACTTTGCTTCTTTTTATCAAATTCAAAATGAGCTAACATTTTCCATGAAATGGTAAAATGTCTGTTTCAACATCTTATATGTTTTTGTTCTATTGTGAATAAAAGATGGGTTAATATTTACAAATCATTTTATTCTGTTTTTATTTACATTTTCACATCTTCCCAACTTTTTTAGAATTGGGGTTGTAAATAAAAACACTATCAAGACTTTGTCTTTAAATGTTGTAAACATTGTAAAGGATAGCATTTGATGCACTCTGCATCAATAAAAGTAACACCCACCCAAAACAATTGCATATGGGCCAAAACACAGGTTACTTGCTTACCCTCAACTAGCTCTTGCTAACAGGAAAGTGTCTCCAAGCTAACTGGTAACTAACACTAATGTTGTAACTAAAGACCTCAGATGAAGGTCTTATTATTGTTTGCACTGGGCTCATTTTAAATGTTGATATTGGGCTAGCAGCCTGATCAAATTTGTTCCTCCCTGAAACTTCAGCTTACTAAATGCTGTTACGCATGTCAGGTATTTTTGGAGAATTTAGATAAGTCAGCTTACTTAGTAAAAATAGTGCTCAATGAAAATGGTAATGTAGGATATTTCTCTTGCCATACCAACAGATGACAAGCTAGCTACACTACAAAGTAATTGAGAGCTAATTTGGATCTCTGTCTACAGAGAGGGCCTCTAGTAAATGTATGAGATGTTCTGCATTTCACTGGTTTTAGGGTTTGTATGTATTCATTAATTCACTGGACAAGATGTCAACAGAAAACTTCACATCAAAGGTGTTTCCATCTCTTGGTCATCATGTGGCCTAAACGGCAATTCTGTATTGGTGCCAAAGTATGATCCACAGAACATCAGTGTTTTGCATACATGGATTCTCTTAAAAAACAAAAACAAAAAAAAAAACAGGTTCTATAGTAATTCTCTATGTAGCCCCCAAGAACATTAGGTTAAATTGTGTGATATTTGCAACATAATGGAGTGTACACATACCCTTTGTTATATGGATTTGTTGTAATGAGACATTGCTTAAAGAATTCATGGTAGGGTCCCCTCCTTCCTCTCACAAAGTGTGTGTGTGTGTGTGTTCGTTCTCTTCCGCTGTTGTTCATGTGAGTGCTTAACACTCCCTGGTGATACTGCATAAACCATTTCAAATATGCATTTGCTTTTAGATTCCTCCATGGTTTTTCAAGACTGCATGTGTAAATTCTGAAGGCTTTGGAAGTGTTGATTGCAGAAGCAGTTTTCTGCATCTGCTTCGACATTCAAGATTGAGTTCAAGTTCAGGAACCCCCATCTTTTCCCAGATGCCAATAAACCTCTTGTTTTGACAATCTACACCGACATCTTGTTTTAGTTCTAATTCCAACTAAACAACCCCTTCCTCTTAGGTTTTTCATTTCTTTTAAACTTGCATGTACACGTGTGTCCACACTCAGGCTGAATACCCCGTGTTAGTTTTTTTGTTTTTAAATATTTTTTCTGTCCTTCCTTTAGACACCCATCAGAAGAAACTTAATGAACAGGGTGGACATAAAAACATTTGTCAACACTTCACAGTCCAGTCTACCAACATTCAAAAACTTCCAACCTAAAAGCTTGGTAAGGGTTACCAGGCCAGTTTTATTTTAGACTAAATCTCTAAAGGTGTGGTTCTAGCAAAAATGTAGAGATGAATAATGTGCATCTGGAAATTAAAAGAATTCAGGAAGTGGTAGGCAACACAATTATTGTTCTGCATACATGCAAAATTGTGCGAACTAAACTTTCCTATTGAACTATCCTCCCCCTGACCTTTTGACTCCTCCTCAGTCACATGCACTCGCGTGCACACACAGCCAGCTTTCAATGGTTGTAGCCCGGATGAGTCTTGTGCATGTCAGCAGAGCTGGAATGTGGATGGGTCGGATTTGCTCTTTATCGCTGCTGGATTAGGCATTCACTTTAACACTTTACTCACTTTAATTGCCATGAAGCAGATGCAGCATTGACAAATCTTTATGTAGAAACTAAACATCATGCAACTGTAGTAGCTGGTTTTATTTATAAATGGTGACTGCACTTAAACTATATAAATGTTGTCTATCTGATCTTAATTTTCCTTTTAACAAGTTGCAAATATGTGATGGCCATTTTCTAAAGATATTTCTGACCTTTTTTCTACTATAGCACAGTCATTTCTGCAAATATCTTGAATGTCTTCCAAATCTGGCAGAGGAAAAATGGGGAAATCCTCAAAATTGAGCAGTTTTTAAAATGGTTGACAGTCGATATGTTCTTTCAATAAACATTTTAGCTCTATTACAAAAAGGCGCATAAGTTAGATTTTGATTGGGTAATATAAGCTTAATTGTTCTTCACTAGCATACATTATGTTTGCATTCACTCACAGTTCAGTTGCACAGTTTATCTGTTCGGTAGCATGCACACACCTCCAGCAGTCAGCACAACGCATTTTTTGACTGCTGCAATGCTTTCAACACTGCTAAATCCCTCTCCGCTTGTATTAAACTCCGTGTCAAACATGACCCATTTTGTCAGGCACAACTACTAGTGTCTGGATGTGTGGACCAACAGACTGGGACATGTGGTACAACAGATTGAATTAAACTTCTTACTTCAAAATAAGATGAGTCTTACAGCTATGTTTCTTTATTAGAAGTGGAATGTAAATGCCACTGAGGCCCCAGAGTTCTTCCTGTCTGGACTGATACAAGCTTACAGAGTGATGGTTGCAATTATTATTTCATCTTTTTTTTTTTTTTTTTTTAAAACTATCTTCTGGTTTACTGCTAAAAATACAGTACAAATGTTTACAACCTTCTGTGCTTTGTTTTTACCATCGCAATACCTGCAACACATATTAACCAGAGGAACTGAAGGATTTGTTATGTGTAGATGTTTTTTGTTTTTGTATTTCATCTAAATGCTGAAGGGTGTTCATCTTGAGGACATCTTGACAGACCATTTAAATAATTCTATCACAGACCTGTTATAACTTCTTTGACTAGAATATCTGGAGCTCAGACTTGGCATGTTTCCAGCTGGTTGGAATAAGTAGGATATTTTATGATGGATATGAAAACGTGTGACAAAAGCGGTATGTACAACTACCTTTTACTAATTGTAACTCTTTTAGTTATATAGCTTTAATATCCGTCATACAGTGCATAGTCTATAGCCATTGCTTGTTTACACCATTTTTGACGCATGTGCTCGTTTTACCTGTGCTTGCTAAAGTGAGTTACCTGCATACCTTTTTTGTTTGTTTTGAAACATTGGGGATTGGGCAAAGGCAGTGGCACTTTTCTACTGACCTACAGAGGCACCACATGTCAGATTCAGTCAAAGTGGGGTGCTCACGACATGTAGTTCTTGAAAAATAAAATTCAATGCTGTTCATTGAAACTCACATTCTCTATAGAGCTTAGATGTTGTTAAATCTTCAACTCAATTTCTTTCCTTTTCCAGTGAAGCTTGTTTTCTAGCTTAAACAAAGCTTCTACTGGGTACACCATCTGTGTAGCAGTTGGGAGCTCTAGCAGTGGGAGGATTAAATTGGAGCAGAGAGGAAAAAGTAGCTGAGAAAGGATAGAGGAGTAATCTTGGCTGAGTAGGTAGAAACTTCTTTTCAGAGGGACACAAGAATGGTCAGTGTAAATGTAGACGATGGTATGAGCAGGGACATTATCATGACGGTTCTGGAAAGAGCTCACTCAAAGGGGACAATATAACTTGACTTCAAGACTTCTAAATGATTTTACCGACATTTTTTGCAATGATTTTATTCAGTTACTTACCACAGCCTTGTGATCTCCACATTCATTTTTTTCCTAGTAGTCCTATTCATTAAATTCGTTTGCACAAATGTTTTTTAAGTGAACACTGCATGGTTTTGATTTCCATCTGCATTTACACAACACAGGAAGACAATGGCTGACAAATGGGCCATTTGGTGCTTGTTTTCTACTTCCTCTCTTTCCAAAATCTCTGTTGGCTGCATATCATGTCAGGAGATTGTGAAGTCTCTTGGCTTCTAAAGTTAGCTAAAGAAATCTACAGTTAAAACAAGGCTTTTTATAGTGATACTTTAATTTTTTTATTTTACTTTTAATTTTTTAATTAGGTGCCACACACATTGCGATCATTATCATTTCTGGGTTGAATGAGCATAGAGATTTTTTGGCATCTCGCCCTTCCCATTTCCTGTTTTTCAGACTACCCCAATTCTTTGGAGGCCCTTTAGAATAAATGGCGTTTCCTTTAGCAGTTTTTCTACGACTTCAAAGCAATGCATATCGATTCTTTGTGCATTTAAGAGCAGTTGTACAGTAGGAAAAAATCATTAGTATATTAATCTAAACTGTGCCAGGAAACTAAATCATGTTTTGCTCTTCTACAGGACATTAAATTGTGAGGGGAAGCTGGTCAGTCTAAGATTGTAAGCCCCTGGACCCACTTAACAGCTATAGCCACAGCATATATACATTAAGAGGAGGGAATGAAACCGGATGGGGTTACCATGGAAACCACTGAGCCCACTGAAGCTGCAGGAGAAGCAGAGCATTCCTCTTTGCAGGACAACATCACAGAGCAAGCCCCATCACAGCCAGAGGAAGCTGCAAATGTTGCAGCAACTGAAGTTGTTCCAAATGCCAATGATAAACCAGTAGCAGCAGACACGCACATCAAACCAAAACCTGTGGCAAATAAAACACGCCCTACAGCCAGATATACTGGGGCTTCAGGATCCAATTCACGACCACATCGCGCACTGAATGATGTGAAATCCTCTGTTTCTGCAGTTGCAGTCAAGAAAACAGCAACAACTGCAGCAAAAGCTTCAGGAGCTGTACCTAAAAGACCTATGGGTGTAACAGCAGTCTCCACCACAGTCAAGAGCAACACAAGAGTACCTGACAGGAAACCTGTTGGACCTACCAAAACTACCACTGTTGCTGCTGCCACAGTAACAAATGGTACCAAACCTACCACAGTGAATGGCACTCCTAAGAGGAGACTTGTGGCTGAGACTGTTAATGCACCTAGACCCAAAACTGCTTGTAAGTCTGAATTACATAAATAAAAAGCAAAATTAAATAGCTATATTCCTCTGGCTTCATGCAGTGTTTGAAACCAGTATAACATGTGAGTTTTTTGCTATATTTAAAAAAGTGTTTTATTTCCTGATTTCTATTAAATGTTTTGTATGTACGTGTGTAGGTGCTTCAAACAGACCAGTGGCTTTCACTGCACCAAAACCTAGCACTCCGACCTCAACAAAAGCTGGTGGTGCTGCTCTTTCAAAGACTACAAGGTATGCATGCATTTCACATACAAGAATCTGGTGTTGAAATGTTTACAGGCCCAAGGCATGGTATTGAACATAGTTATGTGTTTGGGAAGCCCCTTTCTTAAGTTGGTATTGACAAATGTATACTCTCTTTTCGTCATTTAGTTTGTTGGTTCTACTTACATTTTCTCCTTAAATCAGAATCTTGTAATCTCCCAAACTAACTAGGTGAGAGGGTGACTGTTTATCTAGATGCCCCAACAGGGAGTAGAGAAAGGGCTCCATTGTGGTCTTTGGGCCATTATTGAGTCAAATTTCACTTGGTGTGACTCATGTTTGCAGAAATAACCTGAGACAGAGGGCCTGAACAGAAGCAGTGATGGTGAAGAACTACCACTTTGTCTCAAACAGACCCCCTGGCAGAAACAATTTCCACCTCCCCAGGGCATAGAGCTATTGACTTGGATCATAATACTACTCAGTGGGCCAGTGTATTGAAATGGGACTAATATAGTTGTAAGCATGTGCTGTTTTAAAATAAGTAGTCCATCAAATTTTACAGTTGGTTATTTACTATAATTTTAACTAGAAAGATTTTACTGGTAAATATTATTTTGTATGTGAGTTTAATACCATAGTCTTATTAAAAAATGTTAGAAAAGTTTAGAGCTACATCCATAACCCTGTAATCCAACGTGTTTCCACAGGGTGTACTGAGGCCTGATTAGATTGTGACTTCCCTTGTCTTCCCATTAATGGTCTCTTATTAAATAAAGTGGTGGTGTCATGTGTCACTCTGCTCTTTGAGGGACCATATGGAGCAATCATTCATTTTTTTTCCATTTAATACAGTAAATAAATCTAATGCCTCTTTGTATACCAGACACAAATTTCTATACCACAAGTTTAACTTTATTTCTGTGGCATTGTATTTGTCTCAAATTTCTAAATGCACAAAGGGATGTCTTGACTTGTAATATCTGTCAAACCCCCACAATTCACTAAATGTTTAAAGCACTAGACCCACTGACACCTTCTTTTTTGTCATATTAGAATTTTTTAGCCAAATCCTCTGGCCCCTTCTAAATTTTAATGAAAATGATTTTAATTTTGGGTGTGAGGGAAGCTAATAGACTTAACCCAATTTAGAGTGTGATGTGAAAGCATTTGCTTGACTGCTCAAAGCATTTACTCTGTGTTTATGCATAACGGTCTCTACACTCTTTAAACTCTACACAATTTAAACTGTCTGCCCTTGCGGTACACAGAGCTTGTTGCCGCTTACGGTGTGCATTTCAGTCAATTATGGGGTCTGCCTTTTTGGCAAATTATTGTAGTAGCACAAACAGACCTTCCAGCTCAGCAGGGACTTTCATTAGTTGGGACACTGAGCATTATGGCACTAACCTTCCATAACAACACACAATAGAATTCAGTGGTGTTAAAAGATGCCTAATGAGAATATTTGATTGCAGCATCAGCTGTTGCAGTTTTGAAAAGATTATCTTGTTGATGCTCATGTCGCTGAGACAACGGCAGCCATTGTTTCCCAGTGTCAGAGTGTCAGAAACGCACTGATCTATTTCAAGCATTGATTTCTCATGTAGCATTGTTGTGGCAGACTGCATAGACACTAAGGACTAATGTAAGGAAAACATGCACAAAACGCTGCCTGTGGCCAATGGAAAACTAGCCCCTTTCAAAAAGTATTTATTTGCCCCAGCGTAAAAACCAAAAGATTTAATTGTATCAGGTCTGTTAAACTTTGATCTGTTATAGTACACAGACCCATTAAGCTATATGTCAAAGTTTCTGTATTAAACTGGTGTTAAAGCCATATGTTAAATCTGGCACCTGTTCTTCAATTATGCAGTATAGTGCTCTGGTGTTGACTGAGCAGTTGCTCTTTGCTCACACCACCCCTTTTTCAACCTCTTATATTCCCCCACATCCCTCTTTCCTGCCATCTGTCCTTGCTTAGTCCTGGGCCTTTGGCTAGGATCCCCTCAAACCTTTCTTATAGCCAACCTGTATCTTGTGTTTAAACTCACTTATCACTTATATGCATGTAGAGATTTTAAAATTCAGCATGTAGTTGTGTAAAATTTATGTAAGGCTTCATTTGCTGAAGAATATGTAAGATGGTTCATATTGAAATGGTCATAATTTGGAATAAACTGCAAATGGACCACTTTTTGGGCCCCTTGATAAAACATTAACCTGTGGGCAAGAGCTAGAATATTACTACAGAATTAATAAGAATTAAAGACCATTGCATTAGCCTTGCAAGAATGTTTGGATTATACTACATGTCATGTTTTTATTTTTTTTTATTCTGAAAAAAATCTAGGGCGACCTGAGGGTTAAACTCAATTTTATTTAGAGCACATTAACACAATTAAAGATGGCAAAAGTGCTGTAACTAGTCAAATAAAATAACACTAAAATCTATCTATCGCCATGACCTGATGCACTGGGAAGGAGCATAGGGAATAACTAGCTTGGCGAGGTAAGGTGGGGCGAAACAATTTAAAACTTTAAAAACAAATAAAACGATCTTAAAGCTGTCTGCTCTAATATTGCTAGGCTACATCACATCATCTGAACTCTTTACTTGGTGAAATCAGGCCTCCTTTCCTTATTGTCAAGATGGACAGAAGGAGGATGTGACTTTAAATGGCAAGGATGTACACTTTTTTGTTTTCTTTGATTAAAACTATATAATTTAGTCAGGGTGGTTTGTCAGCTGTCTTTTTCTAGGGAATAAGAAGAACAATGCAGTAGGTGGTGTCTGAATAAAACTACTGGCTCATGTTCACTGTAGTTGTTTTGGGGCCAAATGGAAGTCACAACTGCTCAGTATCTTAAGGCCCTTAATGCCATGGGTGTGTTTGGCACCAGTCTCAATGCTGACTGCAAAACAACAAAAAGACATGACACATCATTGTCTCTGTTCTGACCTTCCCCCTTAAAAAGACCATGTTGATCATCATAATCCCATAGATGGCTGCAGGCCTGTGACTGTATAGTGTATGTTCTTTATTTTTCGGTTCATTATAATGTTGGGTTGGAAATTTATCATGCACATTACAATCCAAATCTTAAGCCTGAAAGCAACCAATTACAGTATCTATGAGTCCATGTCTGTGCAATGGTTCTTATTTCTGAGAAACAAATGGTCATTGTAATGGTTATGGTATTGTGGGAGTGGCATCTGTTTAGGCATGCTACTCCGCTGAAAGCCATCAAAGTTTGTGTCTTTGTCTGCTAATAGGGTAGTTGATGTAGGCAACTGACAAAAGTCCAAAAGAAGTCTTGATACAGAAATCCTTTAGTGAGGAGACCACAAGATTTGATGTCTGCCCTTCCTGGTGCAAGCCTTCCCCATTTGCCAGACTGATATGCATATTAGAAACTGGTCAAATTTAAATTATACACAGTACTAGCTTTTGCAATGCTTTTTCAAGTGCTTATTTGTAGTAATACAGACTTTCAAAATTGTGTAATTTCAATCCAGTATGATGAAGCATGAGCACCATTCAGAATATTTTTGTTGGGTACTGCACTTTCAATTCTGCTGCAAGGATGTGATGTGGTGGTGTTTTTGTTTTAAGTAACAATACTTGCCCATTGGATCTTCGTTTGAAGCTTGGTTAAGACCTCAAATTCATATATGAATAATATCCCAAATTGAGGATATTATCACTGCCTCTGTAACATACAATGCCTAGAACTGCATTATAGGCAACATATGGTATAGTAAAAATAGTAGATAATTAAAATCTTAGCAATTCAATTCTATCATTACTCTTGCTCAGCTGTTGAGGACAGAACAAGAACTGGATATTTTAATCATTTTTAACATTAATCTTGTGAATTAGTTCCAAGCTTGGATAATGTAAGACATTTTTGTTGCAGAGCATATTAGGGAGAGGCAAGAGAATAGCAAATATTTACAGTAGCCAGGGTAACTGACTAATGAATTAAACAGTTAGGTTCATTGCAGGTGCAGGGTTTTTCTTCCTTTCTCCCACTTGCTGTATGTGTTATCTCCCATTGCCACTCTTTAATTCACATTTTTTTTAACTACCTGTCTTCAATCATAATTCTCGTCTATTCTTGTCTGCCCTTTTTCTCACCTGTCATACCCTGCACTGTCCTTTTAGGTAGTGATTGGATAAGGGAGACCTTAATATGATAATGGTTGATGCTGAGATTAGGGGTTGTAATTGTTGAGAAAAATAAATAAATAAATAAATGCATGCATGCATGCAAATGCATTTGGAAGTGACTCATTAGAGTTCATGCCAGCAAAGAGACAAAAAGTAAGCTGCTAATTTATTATTATTTTTTTTTCTATGCCTCCAGGCCTGTTACAGCTCCCTCTACATCTACACCGATATCCACCACATCCAGGGCCACTACAGCTACAATCAAGTCCTCCTCTACTGTAGTTGCAAAAACCACTGCTTCTAGAGTTACCACAGTGCCCTCTACTGGAAGAGCCACAGCAGCACAGACTCCCAAAACAGCTGCTGCTAAGAAAGGTTAAAGTTATTTCCTGTTGTGGCCATGAGACTGATGTCACATTCTGCAGTAGTAATTTACAAATTGACCCTGCAAAGTTGAGTGAGTGCAAGTCTCCAAATCATCATGACTGTTTTTAAATTGTGTGTACGTTTCGTTTTTTCCTTTCCAGATGGCTGTCGACCACAGTCTGCTACAGTGACTAAGAAACCTGCAACAGCTACATCAGCTGTACCCAAAAAATCGGAACCCTCTAAACCTGCGGCCACTGCGAAGCTAAACTCTGCCTCCAAATGGTCTGCAACTGCCAAGGCAGCTGATCACAAGGTATCACAATCCAAAACTCAACAGCCTGGAAAACTTCCCACAAAGAAACCTGCAGCTGCTACAAAGCTCCCTGGCCTTACCAAACCACCCCTTGGACGAACCCCACCTGCCTCTCCAGCAAACAAACCTGCAAATGGCAGCACATCTCAGGCAAAACGTGGAACCAAACCCACCCAGGCTGTCCCACCTTTCACAGCCATCAAGAAAGCTGAGGCTTCAAATGCTACCACACCTCCTGTAGAAGCACAGAGTGCTGCTAGTGCTACAGTAGCAGCTGCCACATTATTGAATGTACTAGCAGAAACACAAACACAGATAGCAGTGGTGTTACCACAAGGGCCCTTCTCTGCTGCCTTTACACCAGAAGAGGATTCTCCCCTAAACTTGGTCAACCAGGAGGTGGACCCCCAAGAGTCAGTGGAAGAAAGAGAGCAGATGCATGGCTTTGCACAAAGCCCTGTCAGGACATCCTTACCACAAACGGCTCCACCCCAAGAACAGTTCAAAAGCAGTGCCTCCTTACTGACAACTCAGGATGAGATTCCTGCCCCAACTGACCAGACAGTAGCAACAATTGTTTCCCCTCTAAACTTATCAACGGACCCTGTTTACTTGTCAACAGACCAGACTGAATTCACATCTATAGCCCTCCCACCAGCCATAAATGGCAGCCCTAAGATCATTCTCCCTACAAATCTAAATGAGGAAGAGGATGAAGAAGAGAGGGAGGGAAGTCAACTTGTTTCTGTCTCTGAAATGAGTGGTACCACACAGCCAACAGAGGAGTCTCGTCCTGGGTCAGCTGGTCTAGTAGGATCTGCTTTGCGAGCTGGAGGTGCCTTGCAATCTGAGCTGGACTCTGAAGATGTGAGCGGCAGCCAACAGGGTGCATCTGAATTAAGCGCCCCAGGGGTCCTGGAAGGCACAGAAAGCATGGATGATTTGGGAGATGGCAGTCTCAAAGGAGCAATTGACATGGAAGGAGCCTCAGCAGGTTCACCTGACTTTGAGAAGGTTCCTGACATACCAGTTAATGACTTTGAGGATGAAGATGATGATGATGAAGATGACAATGATGGGGTGTGTGACATGGATGTAGGCTCAGAACATATAGATGAACCACAAAGACCCAGGCATGACAATGATGTGGATGATGAGGATGAAGATGTGGAGATGGCTAGTGAGGGGGTCACAGAGAGTGGGCTGGAAAGCTATGGGAACCCAGATGAAGATGACTTTGCTGAAGATGAAAGGCTAGACAACTTGAACAGGGTTGCCCAGCCACCACCTCCCCCTCCTCTACTGCCCTTTGCCCCAGCTGCTCAGTGGGACCAACCAAACCCCTTTGCTGATCCCTGGGCAGAGCCTCTCCAGCCACAGATTCTTGAGAATGTATCCCAGACTGAACAAGTGGCAGAAGCAACAATAGGGAGTCCTTTGACAGACCCCTGGCAAGCAGACTCTGAGACCCCAACACAGACTCCAGCCCAAGCCTGGCTAGAAATGGGCTCTGCTCCTTGTCTTTCTGAAAACCAAGAAGTTCCCTGTCATTCTTCTGCTAAAGATATGCCACCAAATTTAGAGGCCCAAATGTACTCTGATCAGTCCAGCCCAGTCCCAGTGCAAGCCCTGACAACGGCTCAACTCTCTGCCCCAGGAATGTCCCTGTCAAGCACCTTGAGCAGTGAGACCAGCACACCTGAGGAACTTGGTGATTACAATCATGTTGAAAAGCTCTTGCATCATGACGCACAAGGGCTAGTGTCTTCTCCCCAACCTGACTTAGACAGTCAAAACCTGTGCATCCACTTGGAAAGTGGAGATCGGCCAGGAGAAGAGAGAGAAAAAGACACCATGGCTGCTGATGAAATCTTGGGAGCCCCAGTAAGCGCCCCAACTTCTATCCCCTCGTCATCCTCTGTCACAGAAGACGAGGGCAGCGACACAGAGGGAGAAGCTCAGTTGGATGATTGCTTGGAGAGTTCAGTGGTCAGCCACATCACCATTGCCAGCCAGCCTCCAACCCAGTGCTCTCTGTCCATTGTGGAAGAAAGAGAGGAGGCTGAGGTGGAGGATGTCAAATGTGGTGTAGAAGACTCCACCCCACCTTCAGCTACTTCGTTGGCATCTTATGGCTTCGACACAATGACCACAACTTCAAATACCCATGCCCATTCCACAGGGGAGAGCTGCATCAAGAGTCCTGGTATTTTCTCTCTGGAGGAGCTACCTGAAGAGGCCAAGGATCCCTGTTTCATCGCACAGCCTCACATGCAGTCATGCCTCGCAGAGAAACAATACATAGAATGTGGTAAGAAGAAAGCAGAATCAGCTGAGCATGTCAGGGAGGTTCCAGGGCCAGATGAAACCCTGAATCCTCCATCAACTTTGAACACTTTGCAACAACCTGAAGAAATTCCAGATGACATCCAGCCTCCCTACTATTCTGCTATCTGTGAAAAGACTGAGAACTTTTTTGCAGGTAATGTATAGTTCATCTTCCTAACCTCCTCAGTAATGTCCTTAACTCCCTCTGGCACTGTTCCAGCTTCTCCACAACAATCTCTCTGTTGTTGCTGTCAGTGTTGGTCCTGAAATCCTTGGGGGTGGATGTAATCTGTTTTCAAAGAGAGCAAAAAAGAGAGGATGGCAGTGGCTCTTCCCTCTCATAGCATTTTCATTATGAGTATATGGCTTACATTCCTGTATGTGCAATAGCTACTCTTATTTACAGCTAATATGAGAGCATGTCTGTATTTGGGTTTCTGTTTTATTTAACACAGAATTATGTGGTTGCCCTAAGGTGGCTTGGATTTGACTTGTGTATTTTGCAGCTCTTAAAGAGTGAAAAGAAGAAAATTAGGCATAACAAAGGAAATGTGTAATGAGTTGTTTAACATTTTTCACATGTATTTATCCTAATACTTTTTATAGAACAAAACTGATAACTAAAAGGTTTTGATTGTATATTAATGTATGATTTCACTCTCCTTCCTTACAATACAGGCAATCTTCCTTAACCCCATTGACTCCCCATCTCTTTTTGCACTTTAAATTGTACCCCAGCTTTTTCCTGTGTCTCCATCTTTTGGAGTAATGAACCTTACAACTTTAAATAAAGATTAGATTTTTACTCTGATGTACTCTCACCGTACAATTTTATTGAAATGGGCAATTGGGAGTTTAGAGTAAGACCTATGGGTCTATCTGAATGACAAATCATTTAACACCACTGGTATTCAGTTCAATGTCTGACACTTGTGGATGTAGTGAGAGAGGACATTAAGTTAGTTGGTGTGAAAGAAGAGGATGCTGAGGACAGGGTTAGATTCAGCCAGATGATTCACTCAGGTGACCCCTGAAAGGGAACAGGCAAAATAAAAAAGATTCAGTTCAAGATATCAAACTTTGTTTAACCAGTGGCTTTAGTCCTCTCATTACATTGCAGACACATCCACTAAATCAACTTAGTAGACTACACATGCTTTACTTGTCTCACACTCATGCTGCCATACACCCAAGTCATAGCCTTCATTTTCTAAAGTGGACATGATAAACAAGATTTCCCTGGTCTGAAAACAACATGCCTGGAATGAATCTGCTATGAACTGATCATCTACGCCACCAGAACTTCCTGTCATGGATCAAAATTTGGAATTCAGAGAGAAGTTTGACATCTCATTGTCCAGCCTCAAGAAGGACCCAACTGTGCTCATTCTGGTGCTCCTCTATTTTCCCTCCAATCCACTGTGGGTGTGTTACAGTTTTAGTGCTTTTTCTAATGCCTTATTTGCACTTTAGTACGGCACTGTATCAGTGTAATGGAGCTTATGCATGTCACTATTGCACAATGAATTTCATCTCATTACTTTGGATTGGTTTGTTAACAAGCCAAATAGATTGGCTCTAGGATTGTACTTAGGTTAGTAATCTCTAGCCTTAACTTGAGTCCTCCTAAGGCCAAGCTATTTAGACACACACTTTCTGGTGTTGCTGAATGTATATAAATGCATGGAAAGCTTTTGCATGTATCACTGGTTGACTAACTATAAATGGGTGATGACAATTTAAGCTTTTAAAAAGCTTTTATGGCTGTTTCAGTATATTAGTGATTGCATATACAGGAAGTTGGCTGCTTTTTATTTTTTATTTTTTTCTACATAGAAAAACAAAAGTAGTTGAGCAATAGTTTAATTTTTTATTTTTTTTTTTTTTTAAACTTCCATAGCTGCTCTCTGGGGTTAAGTTAGGAAATTTGCAGAGTCACCACCCCCAGTCACTTCACCGTGGGTCACCATTTGCTGGTGTGTTCACTTTGTATATTTTATTTATATATATACATATGTGTTCAAAGTGTAAAACTACAAATAATTGCAGATCAGTTTGGTGCTTGGTGGAGCTTTAGGTTTAGTATCATGCACTGTTAAGCAAGTGTCTCTGAACCCCCACACCCCTTTCTTCTACACCCTTCTGCTTGCACTTGCACTGCATTGCTGTCACTGTCCTACTGCTTGTGACCTTTGTTTTATAACATCATGCTACTGTAATCTTCCTTCCTGCTTCTTCTCACACACAGGCTTCACTGCACTACCGCATCTTCACCGCCGTGATTACTCGGCATATCCCAGAACCTACTGTGATATCATCAAACCTCACAGCACTGCTGTTACCCCACCAAAGCTTACCTGTGCTGACCTCCCACCCAGGAGCCTTGAGCAGAAAGCACTGAGCCCCCAGCTTCGTAGGCTGGAGCAGCATCAGAGACAATTACTGGAACTGCAGCAACGCAAAGAGCAGCAGAGCAGACTACTTGAAGAGGCAGAGCAGGAGAGAAAGAGGAGGCAGGAAGAGGAGCAGAAGAAGAGAGACGAAGCTGAGGAGGAAATAAAAAGGAATAAAGCAGGGGAGGACAGAAAAATAAGGGAACAAGCAGAAGGAGAGGAGGAAAAAGTGAGGAAAGAAGAGCTCAAGCAGAGGAAAGCCTTAGAACTGCAGCTACAGGAGCAACAACAGGAGCTAAAGCAAAGACAGCAAATCGTGCAGTGGCAACAGGAGCTGAAACAGTCTAACAAAAGTCAAACCGTGTTGGTGTCTCCTTCCTCAGGCCTCTGCACCATCTATGAAGCCCTGGAGAACAGTGAAGAGGAGCCAGAAGGTGAAGAAATGGGAGTAAATGTGCTCTCCTCTAAAAGCAAGAAAGATCCAAAGCTAGATGACTGTGATAAGGCAACATTAGAGGAAGAGAAACAAGATAATTCCCCACCTACAGAGAACCCCTTGCCACTCCCACACTCCCCTCAGATGTCTAGACTGCCATCCAAAGGAGAAGATGAAACCTTTCACGGTCAGTCTGAGTCTCCAGAGCAACCCTCACCCATGGACCTGGACTGGGGTAAGAAAGTGGACATAGTGCAGCAGCTGATCAACCAAACTCTGCTGCTGAATGGAGATGGCTGCTCCTCCCTGTTGCTGCTGCCTGGGGGTGCAGGAGGCACACTGAGCCCCTTGGAGAGCAGCCTGTGGCCCAGCCTGCTACCTCCACTCACTCCTCCCTCTGCCACAGTCACATCTGTTAGTAGTTTCTCCCCAGAGGCCACTGGTAGCTCCCTACAGGGGGAATGGACAGTAGTAGAGTTGGAGACGCATCACTGACGTACAGTGTGTGGGTCACTTAGCTCATACTCACTTAGCTTCTAACTCATGTCTGCAATTGTAAAACCTAAACAACCATAGAGGGAAGTAATGCAAGTGCTGTCAATTTACACACGTGCAGATGAGAATTAAGACTCAAGACACAAACCGAATACTATGTCCATGTAGAGCAGCCTACTATTGAGAAGTCCTCTAATTATACACATAAGTAAATTGATGTGGAAAACGGCTGTATTGAAGTTTTGAGGAAGATTTCTCTATCTTGTGAAACTAGTTGAGAGAAATGGCTTTTCAATTGCTTTTTTAATGTTGCTCAGTTCACCCTTTATTACATATACTGTCAGTCATGCTTTTCTTTACTATTTCTTGAATTACTGAATAGTTTTACTAATTAAACCTTCTAAAAGCATTATAATGCTGCAGTGTTAAAATGAATAATTACCTGAATGGAATCTGTTACAACGGGTGGTGTTCGTTTTGTTTTTAAAGGAGGGCCTAATAGATTCACTTGACTGAGACGGGGTTAACTGTACTATAAAAGTAATCAGACAACAAACATACTCATCCATGCTGTAGTTGAAGCAAAAAGATGAACATTCTTGCCCTGAATTAGGACGCTCAGGTTGTTTTTACTTCAGGCAAACTCCCACCCCAACAAATTAAAAGCCTAAAATATTGAGGACTGTATTTAGGCTATGCTTGGGGTCATAGTAAGTTAAGTCTGTGGAAATACTGAGGTCATACCCTATTTTACATCTCCATATTGTACAAAATTCAGTTGCTGCACATTTTATTAATATGAAGGTCTAAATGTTGTTGTTTTTTTTTTGTTTTTTTTTACACTGGGGAGCAAGTTGGCATCAACCAGAAATGTAGTATTACATGTGACATTCATATACCTATTTACAATTCAAACAGGTGTGTTTTTATGTAAACTCGCATTACAAAAGGTAAGTAAAGATAACGCAGATTGTTTTAGAAGTTTAACATATATTAAATGAATAATTAGGCTAGACCTATATTTTTATTCTCCATGTAACTGTACCATGGAACCCATTTTAAGACTGGCATGCAATCACTCTTTTCAGTGGTAACTACAGTGGTACCTGACAGTCTTCACTCAGGGGTAGAAAATTTTATGCTACTTTTTTAAAGAATGGAGTCTCCCCTCTGCTACAGGAGTTCAAGAAGACTCCTATGACACCAAAATGAAACCCATCACCTCTTTCCTCTCACTTGACATCCTACACTACTGCAAACACAAAGGTGACAGGCTATAATATTACACTTTAACACTTAACCCACATGTGATTACTGACAGACTATCAAAATGAATCAATGTTACAGATAACAACTGTGGAACTGAACACACTTCCTTTTGCCAAATCTTTGTGCCATGAGTGGACACATGTACTCAGAGATTGTGCCAAATATTCATTGTACGTTTAAGGGAAACTGAATCTAATGTAAACAGGATTTGTTAGACTTTGTGTCCATTAACTTTTTTTACATGTTTAAGCCATAGTTATTCATGCATACAATCTTTTTTCCTAATTTAATTTAAACACAAAGTGGAGATTTCCTGCTACTGGAAAGTTGAGATCACTGATTTTATGAAAAACTCTAGTCTTACACATTGTATTAGTTTAGATATGTTGGAGTAAAAGAAAAAATTTAAGTGTGTTAGACCTCCTGTACTCCTACTTACGTTGGTATAATTTATTTGAAAACAGGATGTTTTTGTTTTTTAAATACACATTTCCCTTTGAAACCCTGGAGACCGGCACTAGTGAAGGTTTAGCTGTATGCACACAACTGATAAAGTTTCTTAGTAATTAAAATGTGAAGGTTATTATACTTAGGTTCTCATGGTCATCATTGTATCCTTTTGTCACAGACTACAGGCAAATGAGTACAAGGCTGTTATAGTTGCATCAAGTTCAGACTTTAACAGTAGAAGATGACAACTTATTCTCTGTTTCAGCTGATGCTGCTTTGATATTTAGGCGTGACTTTGGAGGGGAGGTGGGCAGGTTGGTGGTTTTTGAAAGGACGCTTATCAAGTCATTCTAGATGTATTATGTGTATTGTTGATTTACAGTATGAAAACGTGGGTCACTGGTTATAAATGCTCATTTTGGCATTTTATGTTAATGTCAGTCTGTCTGGATACTGTTTGTCAGTGTTTCTTAAGGCCATCATATTGCGCTTCACATGCTTTAAGATAAAGACATTCTCCCACTTTTTTAATTTTATTTTTTTTTTTTTTGTAAACCTGCCTTTGTAGTAATTCAGTGCACAGCTTTCTGCCTCATTTTGTAGTGGCAAACTAAATTATGCTAATGTAAAACACGGAGACTGGATGCTTCGAACCTAAATGACTCAAGTCTGATTTTTTTTTTTTTTCTAGTACTGGATCCAGCCATGAAGACTTTTCTAACCATCACTAACCATTAGTTTGTTCACACTGATGTCAAAGCCTGTATGTTGAAGCTGACAGCAAAGTGATATTTATGCCTAAGATATCCGCATAGATCCAAGCAGGACACACAATGCTCAATGCATTTGACAAAGCTGGACTTTAAATGTTCTGTGTGTATGTGGTTTAAAAAGACTGATCACTGTAATGAAGGGAAACTCCATTTTAGTTTTATACTTTAGAGATTTAGAAACATAGCAGTCCTTTCAGACTTATATATAGATATAGAGATATAGATATAGATATAGATATAGAGATATAGAGATATAGATAGAGATATAGATAGAGATAGAGAGAGATAGAGAGAGATAGATAGAGAGAGATAGATAGAGAGAGATAGATAGAGAGAGATAGATAGAGAGAGATAGATAGAGAGAGATAGATAGAGAGAGATAGATAGAGAGAGAGATAGATAGAGAGAGAGATAGAGAGAGAGAGAGATAGAGAGATAGAGAGAGAGAGATAGAGAGAGAGAGATAGAGAGAGAGAGAGAGAGAGAGAGAGAGAGAGAGAGAGAGAGAGAGAGATAGAGAGAGAGATAGAGAGAGAGATAGAGAGAGAGATAGAGAGAGAGATAGAGAGAGAGATAGAGAGAGAGATAGAGAGAGAGATAGAGAGAGAGATAGAGAGAGAGATAGAGAGAGAGATAGAGAGAGAGAGATAGAGAGATATATATATATATCTATCTATATAGCTTTTTATTGAAAGTAAGTAAAATGCCTTTCTGTCCCAAACTGACCTGATGAGCTAAAGGTTAAATTGAACACAGCAGGCTGAAATCTTAATTTGTTACTGAGGCTACAAGTTTAGTCTCATTTGCAATATTAATTTATTAAAATGAAGTGAGGCATATGTGTAATTTAAATTACTTGAACCTGTTAAAGTAAATTGGGCATTCTCACTTGTGGGACCCACATTACGGCAGCTTTTCAAAATGTTCCTTATTGTCTTTGACTTTGAGACATAAATTTGTAATTGTGTTTTAATGCAATGTTTAATGTAAATAAAGTAGTTTTTTTTTTTTTTAAAGAATGCTTCTCTACTTCTT
The DNA here is from genome assembly GCF_033026475.1 of Channa argus. NCBI lineage: Eukaryota > Metazoa > Chordata > Actinopteri > Anabantiformes > Channidae > Channa > Channa argus. The sequence continues at coordinate 18,620,537 of NC_090199.1, forward strand.
TGCAACAAATTAAAACCAAACGTAATGTTCTTATAAAAATTATAAACTTTATAAAACATTCAACATCAACACACTTGAATGTGAGACAAAAACAGATAAAGATGTTCAGTACCAAACTTTTAACATAACCTGAAACAGTTAGTCTAAAAACCAACACACAACCTCCCAATTGTTATATGCATAATAATGAACATGAAGAATTATCTCTAGTTCAATGTTTCATACAAACTAGTCCAGCCTATTACCATATGCTGTCACCCATCAATAATGGCGAATCCCAGAGACTTAAACTTGCTGGCTACTTTATTAGGTACAACTGTACAAAAATTGACCCCCAACTGTTCATATAATGCACACCAGTATGACTCCAGCACCTGCTAGGACCTCCAAAAATTAACACGTTATGGAACTGTCAGACAGGCGATAATTCTAACTTAAAAACTGAGAAAGTTTCACCTTGTAAAAGTAAAATTTATGGCAGAGCTACTATACTGGATTGCATAGATTGTACCTAATGAAGTGGCCAGTGAGTGACTGGTCAGTAAGTGTATATCCTGTAATAACACAGACGCTTCTCGTACAGGAGTCTACCATGAGTCTGCTGACTTCCATAACAACAGCAGCTGCTGCATGTAATCTGTAGCAATGCAGCAAGATGGCTCCTCAATCCCCAGAAACAACAGCTTGTTATAGTTGGCCTGAGGAACGTCACACAAGATCCTGAAATAGACAAGAAAACATTGAAGCCTACATGTCAGACAACCATAGAATACTGTTGCTATCAGACACACGTTAATGTTTAGGACAATGGAGTGATTTACATTTATAACATGCAAAAGAAATAAATTATTTAATGTGATGAATGCTTTTCCTCATTTTAACAATTATCTACTTGTAATATGATTCTAAGCTAAAAATTAAGTAAAAGCATCTGCAAAAAAAAAAAAAAAAAGTAAAGTCTGTATACCAGTCATCAATAGTCTCTGTAATGGGGTCAGGGTCCACCTGCACCCACTGACCAATAGACCACATCCTCACCACGTTACCATCAGAGAAACCTGGTCTGCCCCAGTCAGTCTCTGCATGTGTATTGGGAATGTCTTCGTAGCACAGGAAGTAGCTTCAAAGGACATAAAAAAATAAAAACAGGACAGATTTTAAGAAAAAAGGTAATATTTGCAGGATTTTCAAAAAACACTACTCAACTTTTGGACTCATAGTACTGGTGTAAGGTGGAAAACAGTTTAAGACTCACTACTCTGTTTTTGCCTCCCTCTCCTTGCTCTCCCCACCCTGGTCTTTATCTGTCTTCTGCCCAACTTGGAGTTTTTCCACATTCCAGCGCATGCGTTTGTATAGCCTCGTGTCAACTTGGGAAAGGTATGGCGTGGGCTTACAGTAGAGGAACGTGGTCAATTTTAGTTGGCCAAGCTGACACTGGCCGACACAGAAGTGAGATACGCTGGGAATGCAAATAGGAGAGTATGTGTATTGGGGGAGTGTGTAATACTGAGTTACCGGAGTAGATCGTTCAAGAAAAGCCCAATAATTTGATACTGTTAGGGAAGATTATTAAGTGACACTTAAAATGTGTTGCTTATGGTATTGCTTATATGAATTAATGCTTAACTGTTTATATATAATATAACTGACTACCTCAATGTAACTTTCTGTTCTGCTGTACCTGTGCTACTGAAACAAAATTTGAAAAGCATAAGAACATAAAAAGTAAAAGTATATACTAAAAATTTCTCAGTACATATTTGTGTTGTTTCTTTGTGTGTTTGTACACCTCAATGTCTTTGTACCTGTTGGGCTCAGTCTCCTCTAAACATAGGAGATTGTAGCTAGCGCAAGATAACACAAGCTGCTCCAACTTGTCACATAGCTGCTGATAGATGTCCAACAGCTGTACACAAACACACACCAGTTGTGAGTTAAACCATAACATTTTTATAGAGTGAACACAAATGGCCTACTCACTCCGCGACAGATGTTTTTCACATAGAAAAAGGTTTGTTCCAGCAACTGGATTAGGAACAGATCAAAAAAAACTGAAACAGCTGACCATATCAGACGCCCAAATTCACCAGTACAGTGCAAAATATTAAAATACAGTATTACAGTGTATATGCCAGTATACAGAACTACTGTCAAGTAAAATGCTTGCAGTGTTTCCTTTCCTTTAATGCCTTTTATTGCATTTTGAGAGAAGTCATACAGGGCACATGGGCACATATTGTTAACTATAAAACTAAATAAAATTTGGTAACTAACTATATTAACACATTTAAAAATGTAAATATAGTACTGTTGAACTACTGGCTATTTAATGTATTGTAATAAAACAAGAATATGCTAGATACATCAGGAATAACTAAGTTTAAACAGTTCAAACTTGAACTTGAAATTGTGGTGTATATATAAGCAGATTTTGATGTAAATTTGCCTATGCATTTAGATATCTAATTATGGTACCACAATTAAAAAGGCAGAGCAGAGGACGAAGTGGAGGAAGTTGAAAAAGGAAGAATGTTGTGTAGTTTTCAGGGAGGAGCTGAGACAGACTCCGGGTGGTCAGGAAGTGCTTCCAGATGACTGCACCACTACAGCTAAAGTGATCAGGGAGACAGGTAGGAGGGGTGTGTCATCAGGAAAGAGGAAAGTGGACAAGGAGACTTGGTGGTGGAACGAGGAAGTTCAGGAGTGTATACAGAGAAAGAGGTCAGCTACGAAGAAGTGGGACATTGAGAGGACTAAAGAGTAGACAGGAGTACAGGGAGATGCAGCATAAGGTGAAGGTAGAAGTGGCAAAGGCCAAACAAAGAGCATATGAGGACTTGTATGCTAGGTTGAATGGTAAGGAGGAAGAGGGATATTTATTGGTGAGGCAGAGACAGAGATGGAAGGATGTGCAGCAGGTTAGTTTGATTAAAGATAAGGATGGAAATGTATTGACAGGTGCCAGGAGTGTGATGGGAAGATGGAAGGAGAACTTTCAAGAGTTGAAGAATGAGGAAAATGAAAGGGAACAAAGAGTGGAAGAGGTGACTGGTGTGGAGCAGGAAGTGAAGAGTGAAGTGAGGAGGGTGTTGTAGAGGATGAAGAGTGGAAAGGCGGTTGGTCCTGATGACATACCTGTGGAGGTATGAAAGTGTCTAGGAGAGGTGGCAGTAGAGTTTCTGACTAGTTGTTTAACAAGATCTTGGAGAGTGAGAGGATGCCTGAGGACTGGAGGAGAAGTGTACTGGTGCCCATTTTTAAGAACAAGGGAGATGAGCAGAGCTGTGGCAACTACAGAGGAATAAAGTTGATGAGCCAAACAATGAAGTTGTGGTAAAGAGTAGTGGAAGCTAAGCTAATGGGAGAAGTGAACATTTGTGAGCAGCAATATGGCTTCATCTGTAGAAGGATGCTGAGGTTGGAGCTGCGAGGCAGGAGGTTTAGAGGAAGACCAAAGAGATTTATGGATGTAGTGAGAGAGGACATGAGGTTAGTTGGTGTGAGAGGAGGATGCAGAGGACAGGGTTAGATGGAGGAAGACAATTTGTTTCACTTTGTTGAACCCTAAAAGGGAACAGCCAAATGGAAAAGAAGAAAGAATTGGAACTGTTTGTGGTGCACAGTGCATTAAGTGTCAATAAATATAACTTTATTAGCAGGCCTCACTTTCAACAGATTTCAGCAGCACTATATTTTTCAATAGTAAAAATGTCTGTTCTAATACCTGACCAAATAAAACCAGAACTATCAGTATTCATAAATACTGAGATACTGAGAAACTTTACCTGTGTGTAAATGTTTAAGGCCAGAGAGGTGTGCTGGGGCCTGGTGCTCCTAACTGTGGATTCCAGGTGGTTAAAGTAAGGCTGACAGGTGTACAAGAAGCTTACCACTGCAGCGGCGAGAGCGTCTCTCTCTACGTGACCCTGCCTGCCAGACCACACAGAAAAACCTCATACCACTGAACAAAAACCCACACAGAATCAGTGCATTGCGACATGCTATAGGCCCCTACCCATTCACAAGGCAGCTGTGTAAGTCGTCTGCTTTGTGCATAAAGAACTGGAGCTGCAGCTGCATGGACTGAAGGCTCATCTCCATCCCTTTGATATCCAGACAGGTGTAACCCCCATGATCAGCACCGGTTGGCGCCAGAGCAACATCGTCCATCTCTGAGATCCACCATAACAATGTCACGTTTCTTTACAGCAGATGTTGTCTTTAATAGTGTAAATAAGGTTCTATGACTTTATATTAACGTCCTATGTTATTTGAACAAGCTGTTTCTCGACGGAGAGTGCATGGATGTTTGTTCTATTCAGACATATGAAAAGTGAAGGTAGGGAGATTTGAGTTTCATAAAGCTTGGTAAATGAAAACATTAATGTAGCTTATAGATGGAACATAGGTTAATATAACGCTACATTATCTCCTCTCTCCGCTCCTTACCCACACCCACGTCCTCCTGCAGTCGGTCCCCAGGCGCATTTTGTCCTGATGCTGACTTTTCGTGCTGGAAGTCAACATTAACATCTGTCATGTTCTCAGTTGTAGATGGGTCGATATTTTTAGACACCTGTTGGAAATAAAATGCTAACTTATTAGTTTGGGGCTGTTATACACTTTCACCTGTCACCCGTTAGCCAAATGGCTAACGTCCTGCTATTTAACCGTTACTAGCTGATTACTAAAAGTCGGCTAATTAGGCTGGTGTCCCCATTACTCAGCAAGATAATGGAATGTCTATTACGATGCAGTCTGTTAGCTTGTAATATATGTTACAAAAACAACTTAACTAACTTTGGCTGAAGTTCACTAGCTAGCAGTTCAGCTAGTACCTTTATCATCATCAACAGCTTTTGGTTAACGCTCCAGGGTGTGAAAGGTCAAAGACATGACCGTGTCCAAAAAGCATTAAGACATAAAAGTTGTTTGGGTTGTTTTTTGTTTTGTTTGTTTGGTTTTTTTTGCTTTTATTAATGTCCATAGTACAAAACAATAATAAGTCAATACTTTAAACAGTATTGCTTCTTTTTTTTCCTTTTTATTTTTGATAGGAGGTTAAAACTGAACGTGTTAGCTAGTAAACTTTAACATTAAAACCAGCATATATGTATGGAAGCAAATTTCAGTGTTATGGTTTCCAGCTTTATTTCCGTTTTTGGGCTTTTATTTTGACGTCATCACTTCCATAAAACTTTGATACATACTTTTCAAATGTATAAAGACAGATTTATGTTACAGTTCGTTTGTCTTTTTGTCTTTTTTCCCCGTTTTGATGATTATGATTGAAAAAATACAAGTCTATTACACTCGCATGCTTCCTCTCTGTTTTTTTAATTGAAACTTACATTTAATCCAAACTTTATTTTTTAAATTTCTTTTAAATTTATTAAGGACATCTGGTCACCCTATCATAATTCACTAGTACCCTCTCAAAACCTGACAATCAGATATTGGATTAGCAAATGTTCACAAGTTTCTAATGTACAAGTTTTTTTTATAGATAGTTGTCTCACACTCGGTCATGACTTTAAATGAATTAGTATATACACATTATGATGTAGCTATCCTGAAGCATTGGGAGTACTCTGTACTTCATCTTATATTTCTGCTGGCAGATTTTCATTTTGCAAATCAGTTATGCAAATGTGGTCCAGTTCAACTTCTCTATCAGATTTACAAAAGACACCTACTCTCACCACACTAGCATCCCCTAAACCTATTACGAGTTTTTTCTGTGCTTCTTGTTTTACTTTTCAATCCCCCCCCCCCCCCCCCCCCCCCCCACACACACACACACTTTGTAACTTATTATTATGGTTCCTGTTGAATAAGATCAACTGCAGCACACAATTTCTGTTGTTTACTTTGCTTTGCTATGAACCCAAAATGTTTTCTCAGTGGGGTATTCTCTTTGTTCCACAGGTCCAATCCTGTGATACCTGTTTTAAATGTTTATATTCACATAACTTGTTATAGAAGTAGTCTGTGAATATGAAGCATTATGCCACAAAATTGAGGACTAGAAAAGAACTTTGGACTTAATTGTTGTAAGACTTGAATAAATTAAGATTTATCTTTCTGAATACAGCCTGAAGAAGACTAGTAACCAGACTTTAAAGACTCAATGCCTGCAGCACCAAGACCCCTGAAAGACTAGCTAACAGCAGGAAAACCTTCCCTTCATGTAGCTCGGCTGTTTTGGTTCAGTTTAAAGTTTAACATTGCTGCAATATTTGCACCGGTGCTGCTGTTGTGTGCATGAACCACCTCTTTAAATTAGGTAATTCAGATCATGTCAAACACTGTTAATACTGTCTTATTGTTAATATTTGCTATTGCTACTGATATCAGTAATCCTGGCTCTGGTAATATTTGCTATCAGATTAAAACAGTGTTTTCTAGTATCACTTAACCGTCACTATATACAATATGTCATTACAAGATAAAATAGATTGCTGTAGATGTAGCTCCAACTCCAACTCCAGCTAAATTATCAAAATGTTGATGCACCAGTAAATATAATTCAACATATAGTAGTAATAAGCAATACATGCCATTTTGCACCATGGGAACTGTTCATTTTTTAAATTAAAATTATGTGTCCTGGGTGTTTAATAACTTGAGATATTTGCTTAATTTAAACTAGATTTTTTTTTGTATTTTTATTTGCTTAGTTTGCTTTGTTTTATTTTATCGTTGGACTATTGGGTTTTTTTTGTAATAACTGAGTCGGGTTAATTTTTGTTTAGTCTATTTTTTTACCAGTGCAACACAGACATACAAGGGCCACAGTTTGTTCTTTTGTGTATTTGCATTATTGGATGGATAAACATTATCTATCCATCTATTTTCTGTACACCCTGGAAAGGTTGCCAGTCTATCTCAGGGTCAATTCATACACACAGACAACCATTCACATTCACATGTACGGTCAATTAATAGTCACCAATTAACCTAACATGCATTTATTTGGACTGTGGGGGGGAAACCAGAGCACCCAGAGGAAACACACACAAGCACAGAATTATGAAAGGCAAAATCTCACAATGGACAATGAAAGTATACTTTGCCAGTGTACATGATCATCCCCGATGTGCCTCAGTGGCCCTTTAACTTGTTTCCTATGAATTTGATTTGTTGACGGCCTCTACAGGCATAGTGATTGCTATATTTTGATTATTCAAGTGGGCTCACATTTTAATGACCATGTAAAAATAGTGAAATACGATTGTTAGTGTAATGTATACGGTTCATTAGTATTTTAAACTTTACAGTTACTTGTATGGTTGAGTACTTTTGACATTTCTCCATCAGTGGTGGAAAGTAACGTAGTACAGTAAAATTACTTAATTGTTGTACTTCATTACTTTTACTTAAGTAGAAATGTGCTTTAAATAAAATGCATTTTTGTTAGTGTTGTATTTTGCAGTTGTTGAGTACTTCGTCCACAGCTGTCCTCCATCCATTGCATAGTTGTGACATATATCAACAGTTGGCTCATTAGCAGCAGACAAAAAGTAAGAAAAATTAAAATAAAATCTGCTGTAGGTCACATGACATATCCGGGCGTGGCCCAGCCGTTCAGGTTGAACCAATAAACGCCTGGCGGGCCGCGTCACTGAAACGCCGTGAACGCGCAGCACGGTCTCCGTGTTAAGTGGTTGTGTGTGCACGCTCTCGTCTCCGTCACTCAGCCGCTGTTTTAGTGATCAGTTGTCTTCACTCGTCCCCTGTACCGCAACGAACAAAGACAATTATCAATTTGTGCGTTTTTAGTGATACTGATCGTGATATAGGATTCATTGTCCTTTGTTTTTACTGTGATAGCGGCTGACAGGCGGCTTTTGATGTGTGTCTGTGTATCTTATAACATTACACACCGGAGACTGAGGCGTGTTCATGTTTTGCGGATGTTACCGGGATAAGAAGAGCTAGGAGAAGGGGCTTTCTTTCATGTTATGCATGATTCTGTGGATGTGACTTTGTCCCCGCTCGGGTTCGGCAGGGCATGACGGAGGAGGAGCGGTGGCTGCTGGTTGACTGACGCGTCCGCTGCTAGCCGTTGACGCCAAACACTCGGACAATAAGCCGAACAATGACCCTGCGCCCATCAGTTTTCTTAGGGTGCTGTTAGGCGAATGACTCTTGTGTAAGACGCAACCACATTTTTATTCCCCTAAAGTGAGGGACTAACGCGGTTCTGACGTGCTGAAACCCGCGGGGAGGATCAATTCAGGCGCGGCTGGGCAAAGCAACAATGCGGATTACTCCGTTTGCCTTTGTGTCAGTATAGAGTGTTTGAATAAAGTTGAGCTAACACTCGAGAGCAGTAGCCAGTCCTCTTCCAGTTATCATTTTTATTTAATTACCTCGGAGATACGTTGACGTGGGGGAAAAGCTGTAACAGACTGAAAACAGCAGTAGAGACAACGATGGCGAACGACTCCATACAAGTAAGTTGGGGTGGGGGTGGATGTCCTGCAACCTGTTTGCATGGTCTGATAGAAATCGTGTTCTCTTGTAACCTTTTGCCCTTCACTGGGTCTCGGGTAGTTCTTTAGCTAGTTCTTTATATCATAAGGTAGTTCTCAATTTGTCTATGCTCATGTACTCGAAGCAGTCAATCAGCACAAGATTTCAGTTGTAAGCGTAGAAATATTGTTATAGGCTGGAGATGTATTATTATTATTATTATTATTATTATTATTATTATTATTATTATTATTTTACAGGCAAAATGCCAAAATCATAATACACATAAACCCTCCTTCGTCCTTGGCCCCAAATTGTAAACCACATAGAACCACTAACTGAGAAACTGAAACTCAGGTGTGTATGGAAATATAGTTTTGATAGTAAATTGATAGTTTATCTCTTGTTAATAATGTATGTTGGGTCAATTTCTGGTTTTGAAGAGGGTTGGAGCAGAGGTCTGCATTCACACTGGGAGCTTGGCTTAATGTGTTGTATTTGTTGTAATGCTCCTCCTGTAGCTTTGTGCTTTCACAATGGTGTGTGTGAGTGGAAAACAGGCAGACTCAATAGTTACATTTGTTATAAGGAACACTGTCTGTGTGTGTGTGTGTGTGTGTGTGTGTGTGTGTGTGTACTCACACTCCCACATGGCATCTCCTGTTCATGAAAGCATTAACAAGCAGGAAGCCTACTGCTTACTTTGCATTTTAGACAGAGTAGTTGTGTGCTGCACAAGCTTTATAAACTGCTGAAAACACAGCTCTTCTGCACTTCCTATGCACTTAAATCTATTTATATAAATATATGCTATTTCATCTCGTGAAATGTAAACACTTTTTCTGATAGGACTTTGCTTCGATGTTTTCTCATTGACTTAGATTTTTGCTTGCCTTGTAATTTAAATCTTGTAAATCGCTTTGGATTAAAGCTTCTGTTAAATAACTAAATGTAAATGTATGAAACTCATAGCACTGAACTTAACTTAGCTATAGGTCCAGTACGGTTTGTAAACATTTCAAGTCCAAGCAGGACTTGAAAGCCAGTGTTATGTATAAGTTGGCACATGACATTGTATTCATTTCAGAAAATGTGGTGTTGTCACACAGGTGGCTATGCTTTATCTGTTTGTTATGCAATTATATCTTTCCAGTTGCACTTTATGAGCTGATGTCATTAGGGTGAGAGGGAATTGCAGGCAGGTAGTGAAACAGGAGACAAGTTAGTGTTAATATACTGTGAAGTAGCTGAGTGAGGAACAGGTGCATGTGAAAATACAGAAGAGGTACAATATGGGACAATGGAAAAAGTCACCTTTACCACCACTTTTTTTCTCTTTTTATGTCTGTGGATGAAGTTTCTGAAAACATAAAATGGTGGTGTTTTGTCCACTTCCATTAACCATTTCACCCATGTTTGGCTTTTTCCTCTATTGTATTAAGAATGACTAATTTATGTTGTTTATTGACTGATATGAATTTCAGTTTTTATACAGGCACATGTCAGATGTCACCCTCTGAGGTTGTCTTGTAGCATAATTTGTCTTTTTCATACTCCATGAACTTTCCACTGTTTCTTTAGCTGTTGACTTTGTGCTATTTTGTGACTAAAGTCTGAATCTGCAACCCAACTTATTGTGCAGGTGCTGGTCATATCTTGTCTCAGTAACTGCAATGCCTTAATGGGGCTACCAACATGCACAATCATACACCTCTAGATAATCCAAAATGCTGCAGCATGCTTTATTTTTGATCAGCCAAAAAGGACACGTGTCACACCACTCTTTAGATCTCTACAGTGACTTTCAGTAGCTGACCGCATCAGTTTCAAAGCTCTGACATTGCCCGGTGGTCCCATCACCACACAAAAGATGCCAAGCAGAACATTTCAGCTCAGTCGTCCCATGATGGTAGAGATGTGATACTGAATTCACTCAGCAGCCTTACTCCCTCTGTTATCTGCTGAAAACAGAGCTTTTCGGAAACTTTCTATGCACTTGAATCTTAAGACTCGGTTGTATCTTCCACTTGCATCTAATGAAATTGAAACATGTCTTCTCAAAGCACTTTGCTTTAATGTCTTTTCCTTGACTTAAATTTTCTTTGTTGTATCTCAATTGTAAGTCACTTTGGATAAAAGAATCTACCAAATGAGTAAATTTAAATGCTCCTTCTGACACTAATTAAAAATTAGTGTCAGAAGGTCATGAAACCCTATCGGTGTGTGTTTTTAACTGAGTAGCATTTTATCTGACCACTTTTAAAAGCTTTGTGCAGGACGAGTTTGCCACTTTAACTAAGTCTAATTCTAGCTTTGGTGCCTTGATGTCCTAAGGCACCAAATAAAAGGTTTTTGTAGAGACTATAGATAAACAAGTGTATTTTCGTGTCCAGTCATATAAATCTAACAATTGACCTTTTTTTGTGTAAAAAAAGGTTTTACCATTTAAGCATCTATTTTTGTAGATCAGGAGGAGCTGGTGAAGTTTTACACCCTTCACATGGTGCCCAAAGTGTTTGGCCCCATAGGAAGATGATGTTAAACAGCTCCGGTTGAATCTAACCCTAAATGCGTCAGTCTTCCTCAAAAAGTTAGCGGAGAGTCAAAAATAGAACAGAGGGAGGATATAGAGCCATTTCACCACATTATGTGGAGGAATTTGCAGTGACTTTGCTCAGTACATGTTCAGTGGAAAAGGCCAGTTGACCAAGAGGTTGAGGTGTTTCACAAGTTGTACATGAGCACAGATATTCGTGTTTGCAAAGCCACATGTACTAAGTACAACTGAAACAGACATTCAGAGTCAGATACTCTAGGAAACGCATAGGACTACATCCCATAAACCTCACTATGACATAAGGACACAACTATGCGTACATAGTAGGATTTTCTCAGTGGTTCCCTGTGGCCATGTGAGCAGACAGAATCCACAATAAAGCATCAAGGAACAGTTTAGCAACTACCGACTTGGAGAGAGAACTAATATTCATTCATTTCTCTGTCAGGCATCCCAGTTTAAAAAAAAAAAAAAAAAAAGTCTGGATCATCTAACAGGACTGTGTACTGTCATTGTGTGAGACAATTTCTCACATGAATAATGTTTCATTTTAATTTAATAACACATGATCATAACATATTTGTTCTACTGACTACTTTTCAGTCCCTCGAGGAATTTGCAGTGTTTTGATCCCAACGATTTCTTCAATCCATTACCCAGGAATTCTGCATAACTTTACAAATTAAAACATAAAAACATAGCAACATGCATCACAATTTTTAATGCAACTGTGGCAATATCAGGCATTTTAGACTTTTACATGAGAAAACCACCCTGCTGTGAGCAATTTAAACCACTTTGTGGTAGAATATAGTCCAAACATTCATTCTCATTTTTATCTACTAATCTGAAAAGGTAGCATGACTGTGTCTTTTAAAATCAGTTTAAATGTTTTACACTGATATGACAATATAGCTCATTGCCAGATCTGTTTGTTGGGCAAAGTGAATTCTACTGTCCTCTGATCGCCATGTTCACTGTCTCCATATGGTGTCAAGATTATAGTAGCTGGTCTGTGTCCCAGTCATTCAGCAAGTTTATGGCCATTTTCCAGTGTAAGGCAACTTTGTACTAGTCAAGGGAAAACTCAGTGTTGATATGATTATTTGGTTTGTGTCAAGTTCAGGGTTATTTATCCCCGCCAACCAACCAATCAAACATTAAAACTAAAACATTGCTGAAGTTAAGGTGTTCTAGAGGACATTGGAATTTATTGATTTCCCTGTAGAACTCCAACAGTCATAGTCAGCAAGTCCATATTCAAGCACAAATTGCTTGAAAAGTACTTGACTGTTCTAGCTTCTGCCACTTTCCTTTGTTGTGTGTTACAGTCAATTCAATATTAGGGTTTATAGACTTATGTTCCAAAGAAAGATGTTTTTGAGGTTGCCAAAATGTTTCTGTGCCAATAACAGCCATTACTTTTGAAGTGGATATTTGGTCTGTTGTTGGTGGTAGTTTCAGCTTAGTAATCACCGAGCGTTCACACCTTTGACCTAACAAAGGGACAAGAGGTAGGTTGGTTTCAACGAGGGGGCGGTTTCGGCTGTAGCCAATTAAGACCATATTTAAGGCACCTGTTGGGCTGGAGCGTCAGCCCTTGTTCAGCCCTCCTTGTGTGAAGGCCGACGGTGTAAGGACAAGCGAGTCTACCTGCGCGAGTCCGACAGTGTAAAGACAAGCGAGTCTACCTGCGTGAGTCCACCGAGCGAGGACACTAGGTAGTTTATTTCAAACTTCTTCTACTTCTATTTCTCTACTGTGCTTCACATTAACCTTTTCTACTCCGGAAAGCCTTTTCTTTGTTATAATATTTGTTTTCAGCAGATCCCTGTTCTCCTCCGCAGACGTAGGACATGGCGCCCTACTAGGGGACGACATGTTTCTCACCTGCGCACTCTCACCCAGACCACTTTGTCACCAGCCTCTTTTTCTCTTGCCCTGTGGAACTGCCAGTCTGCAGTGAACAAGGCCGACTTCATTCCAGCTTTTGCTACAGAGTCAGCTGTTCACCTGCTTGCACTTACAGAAACTTGGATCACGCCACAGAACACGGCCACCCCAGCTGCACTCTCCGCCAATTTTTCATTCTCTCACACTCCTCGCTCATCAGGCCAGGGGGGTGGGACTGGACTTCAATGACACCTGGAAGTTTTCCTCGACAGCACTACTCGGCAATCTGTCTTCTCTGGAATATCATGCCATTAGGATCACAGCACCGATTTCAGTCCAGGTGATTGTGATATATCGACCACCGGGCCAGCTGGGGAACTTCTGCGATGAACTGGACATGTTGCTGTCCCACTTCCCGGAAGATGGCACTTCTCTCATCGTCAAAAAAGGAGACCTGAACATTCACCTGGACAAACCACAGGCGGCTGATGTGTTTGCTCTTCTAAACACATTTGACCTGAGTCTGGTCTCCAATCCTCCGACCCACAAAGCTGGTAACAAACTCGACCTCATCCTCACCCGGAACTGCAACACAGACAACATCTTGGTCACTCCTCTGCATGTATCGGATCATTTCTTCATTTAACTCAGTCTTTATCCCTAGACCTTCGCAATCTCCTCCCACACTTGTAACATTCCGGCGCAACCTCAGGTCTCTCAACCCGGATCGATTCTCCTTGCTGGTCTCCGCAACTCTGCCCCCAACACAGGACCTCTCCATCCGAGATGCAGATGCAGCCACAGACAGCCTTGCAATACACTTTCATCATGTCGGGATTGTCTCTGTCCCATGTCTTCGAGACCCGCCCGTCTCTCACCTTCTAATCCGTGGCTCACTGACGGGATCCGTGAACAACGCACCACGCTCAGGATTGCTGAGAGGAAGTGGCGCAAATCCAAGACTCCATCTGCCCTTGCTGAGTATCAGAATCTGCTTGGACCTTTTTCTCACAGTGTCACCAGGGCAAAGATAAATTACTACCAGGAGAAGCTCAGCAACACCACGGACACCAGAAAGTTGTTCTCCACTTTCAAATCACTCATCTACCCACCTTCACCTCCCCCATCTACCTCTCTCTGCTGACAACTTTGCCAACTTTTTTACCAACAAGGTGGCAGCCATCAGCTCACAGTTCTCTCCTCCAGATGATGACATCCATCTAACATCTTCCAACACTGCATTGCTCTCATCATTTGCAATTCTGACTGAGGATGACGTATCCACCCTCCTCTAATCATCTGACCACCTGCACTCTGGATCCAATCCCTTCCACTCTTCTTCAAGCAGTTGCACCTGCACTAATGCCAGCTATTACACAAGTCATCAACACATCTCTCAAAACGGGGACTTTTCCAACCTCTTTCAAGCAGGCCTTGATTACCCCAGTGCTCAAGAAGCCTGCTCTTGATCCCTCTGTAGTGGAGAACTACAGACCTGTCTCCCTCCTTCCTTTTCTGGCCAAGACTATGGAACGAGCAGTCTTCAACCAACTCTCAGACTTCCTTTCCAAAAACAACCTCCTCGATGTCAACCAGTCTGGCTTCAAGAGGGGTCACTCCACAGAAACGGCACTCCTGACTGTTGTGGAATATCTTCGAGCTGCAAAAGCCACAGGTCAATCATCTGTCTTAATTCTACTTGATCTATCATCAGCCTTTGACACCATCAGATCCTCTTGTCCACACTCTCTGACTTGGGCATCTCTGGATCAGCTCTAGACTGGCTTTGTTCTTACTTATTGGGACGAACCTTCAAGGTATCCTGGTGGGGGCATCTTTCTAACTCTCATAGCCTCTCTACCGGTGTGCCACAGGGCTCAGTTCTTGGTCCTCTCCTCTTTTCTATCTATACTTCATCCCTAGGTGCCATCATTCACTCACATGGTCTTTCCTATCACTGCTACGCTGATGACACACAGCTCTTCCTGTCCTTTCCACCGGACGACTCCACTGTCTCATTGCGGATTTCTGCCTGTCTCTCAGACATCTCAGCCTGGATGAGTGAGACACACCTTCAGCTCAACCTCTCCAAGACCAAAGTCCTTGTCCTCCCAGCCAGACCTTTTGATGCAACACAACATCAGCATCAACATTGGATCTACAGTGATTGTCCCCACTAATTCGGCCAAAAATCTGGGGGTCATCATCGACGACCAACTGAGCTTTAAGGACCACATCTCCTCAGTCTCTAGGGCTTGCAGATTTGCCCTGTACAACATCAGGAAGATCAGACCCTATATCACGGAATATACAACCCAACTCATTGTACAGGCGCTGGTCACATCTCGTCTTGATTACTGCAGCGCTCTGTTGATGGGGTTACCGATATCCACAATCAAACCCTTGCAGATGATCCAAAATGCAGCAGCTCGCCTCATTTTTAATCAGCCAAAAAAGACCCATGTCACACCACTTTTTAGATATCTACACTGGCTTCCTGTAGCTGCTCGCATCAGGTTCAAAGCTCTGTCTCTTGCTTACAGGGTGGTTAACTCGATAGCTCCCGCTTACCTCAACTCATTCAAGTCTAAAATCCTTCCCGCCCTGTGCGGTCTGCCAATGAACGACGTCTGGTGGTCCCAGCACCGCATAGAAGACACCAAGCAAAACTGTTTAGCGCATTGATCCCACGATGGTGGAACGAGCTACCAAACGCTGCACGCTCAGCTGACTCTCTCCCAATATTCAAAAAACTGCTGAAAACTGAACTCTTCCGCATCTTCCTATGCACTTAAAAAAAAATAAATAAATAAAAAAAATCCTTTCTGCTCTCTTGCACTTGTATCTCGTGAACTGTGAACACTTTTCTGATAGGACTTTGCTTTGATGTTTTCTCCTTGACTTAGATTTTTGCTTGCCTTGTACCTCACTTGTAAGTCACTTTGGATAAAAGCGTCTGCTAAATGACTAAAGGTAAATGTTCTTTCATAGTTTTCCAATGTTTTATAGTCCAATTGAGAAAATAATGAGAATTAGTATTTTTTGCAACTCAAGTCTAGACAGGCAAATCAGCTTGTTTTAGTTGGCCCCTGACCTTCTTTCCGGACACTCTTGACTGTTTCCTATGTGAAATGCAGTTGTGCAGCACCGTGAACTTGCTGTGTGTAGCTGTATTGCTGGATCATTGCTACAATCATAGAAATAGTTCAGATGTGGGATAGGGATTTGCTACGGTCTGAGGGAAGAGGTCTAAAGGGTATTATGCTGATGATGAGGCTCTATAGCCCCAGCAGCACAATAGGTTGTATTGTCTGACACTAGTGGCCCAGATCACATTCACTTCACTGTAAGTTCATTTTCTTTATCCTGGCTGGAGTATGTTGGTTGACCACACCCTCACCAACCAACCAACCCACCCAGCTTCCTGCTTTCAGGCTGGGTACTTAAACTCACTATATCCACTATAGTTATTGTAGTCTGAGTTGTTTGTTGTTACTGTAGGTATGAACGGAGTGTGAGCTTATTTATTTTCTCTCCATAAATTTTGCCCTGTTTCTTTATCTCCCATTCTCATTTCCCCTTCCCTCTGTGCAAACACCCCATAATTCTCATGACCTCATAGTCATGTACTCTTGCATTCCAGTGTCACATGGGCCTATCCTTTTCCTGGGACACACACACAAGCCAGGAGCATTGAGCTTACACACTGTCATGACATCATCTATCATCTTTGGCCAGTGAACATCAGCAGATTTCTGCAAAGAGCATGTAAGGTTGATCACTCAGCCAAAACACAAATGTAGCAGATATTTTACTACTGTGCCAGTAGTACAGTTGTAAAATGTAATTGTATTGTATGTATTGATACAATAAATCAAAGATGAAGTCACTGTCAGTACAAATTTGGTAACGCTCTCTGTTTTCTGTCTTTGAAATTTCTTTATAGAACATCGATAATTTCTCTTTTTCTGGCCTTGTCAGCACCAGCAGCCATGCATTCTGACATATCTTGACCCGTCACCCCTGCTCATTA